>NW_015404410.1:0-2932 GCF_001527695.2 Protobothrops mucrosquamatus
GAATATTCATTACATATATAACAATACAAGTTTTATTCTGGGATCAAATTGCTTCTAGGCTTGGTTACATGTTTTGATGTTATGATTTTCTTCCAAACCACAGCTACATATTTTTAAAAGCAATTCAAACTTTACATTTTGTAAAAATCAAGACACTGACAAGGAAATAGCATGAGGCAGTCACCAGGAATTGAACTCAATTCGCGGACATCTTTACTGTACAGGAAATGAACAACAAATGTTCATTGCCCCCAAAGGGAAAATATAGACAAGAGGAGGCTAATCTCCTCTCCACAAATACTTTTATAAAAGTGGATTGAGGCTAAGCTTCTCCTGCGGTATACTGTTACAGCAAAAACCTTTTATTCCTTGGTTACTGGTAGCAATTTAATGCTCAGTTTAAAAGAAGCAACAAGAATGAAGCCTGTAAACCACATCTGACCCTAAATGACTAGAGACTTATGGCTAAAAGAAATATGATTTGCTAATTTAATGAGGTCACCTGTATTACCATATTATCTATTTGCTAAACATGCGAAGACATGGATAAACAGTCTATAGTTTCACACTTAATCCAATCAAGTGATTCCACACAATATATTGAACCGTAAATTATCCACAATGAATGAATTCAGCTCATCCAATAGAGTACAGGTAGTCCTCGATTTATGACCACAGTTCAGCCCAAAATTACTTTTAAGTGAGACATTTGTTAAGTGAGTTTTGCCCCATTTTATGACCTTTCTTGTCACAGCTGTTAAATGAATCATTGCAATTAAGTTAGTAACCTGGTTGTTAAGTGAACCTGGCTTCCCCATGGATTTTGCTTGTCAAAAGGTGATCACATGACCTTGGGATAGCAACGGTCATAAATATGAACCAGTTGCCAAGCCTCTCAATTTTGAACACACAATCGTGGGGATGCTACAATGGTCATAAATGTGAAGGATGGTTATAAGTCACTTTTTCCAGTTGTAACATTGAACAATCACTACATGAACTGCTGTAAGTTGAGGACTACCTGTACAAATTCTGAAGATGCATTTTAGTCCAGCATTGTTTTGAGTACTCCTTGCCTCGTTTAAATAGGAGGAGGCATCATGTTGTCAACACCTTTCGTATCTGCCGGAACGAGGTCTTCTCTCTGAAATTATGGTCCCCACACATCCGAAGAGAGGCAGAGAGCCGACAGAGCTCAGGGTTTGGCCTGTGGGGTCCCTGGTGCTCCCTGAGCTCGGAGGTTTTCTTGCAGACGTTTCATTACCAAACATCACCAGTGTGTAATGTTGCCTAGTTGGCTAATGAAACGCCTGCAAGGAAACCACCAAAAGTTCAGGGAGCACCAGGGACCCCCCCGAGGCAGAAATGGACCACCGCAGGATTTTGGTGCCGTACTTGTATAAAAGAAAACCCTCTCCAGAATTCAGTCAAACTAACTAATGAATAAAACGCGTGTAGGATCCCACTGGTGTGACATCACCTAAACAAGAGGGGGAATCCACTTAAGAAACTACTCACCGACTAGCAGCAATCTGTACGAAAAGCACCACAAAGCCGACTAAATCTCCCGCGCGAAATCAGTACGCGGTGCGCCCTCCTCGTGTCGTCATCTCCTCTCCTCCGTTAAATCGTCCATCCGATTGGCTCTTCCGCCTGCTTCTAGGGAGTTGCCATGACAATGCCCTCGCCTTCTTCCACATGTCATTTAAGGGCTGTTGTGGGCGGGCAAGGAGGCGGGGGGGGGAGGCTGAAAATCGAATGAGCTGCGCGCGATAGGCGAGATCTAGCCGGAAGTAAAGGGCCTCCAGCGCGGAGAGGGCCTCCCTGTGTTTTGTTAGAGGAGTCTCTAGTTTTCGAGCCATCAGTTTGAGGTGCTCGTTAAGTACCATAGAGATAAATATGTGACCGTCGGACGCAGCCCTCACTTCCGGTTTCTAACTTAAAGCGGCTACCGGAGGGATAAGGGAGGAAATCATGCGTTGAAATAAAAGAATTCTGCCCCTCCCCCCAATAATTCTGAAAGTTCTGGAAAGCGATCCGAGGCTTTGGATGTTGCAATTTTCCTTCCTTTGGTTCACGTTTTGGGATAGATCACAAAGTCTTTCTTGGTTACGCCTTAGCACAATCATCATCAAAGTTGGAAGGGACCTTAGAGGTCTTCTAGTCCAACCCTCTGCTCACGCAGGAGACCTTATACCAGGGGTAGGCAACCTTGGCTTTTATGACTCGTGGACTTCAACTGCCAGAACTCCTGAGCCAGCCATGCTGGCTCAGGAATTCTGGGAGTTGAAGTCCACGAGTCAAAAGAACCAAGGTTGCCTACCCCTGCCCGATACCATTTCAGACAAACGGATGTCTAATCTCTTCTTAAAAGCCTCCAGCGATGGAGCTCCCACAACCCCTGAAGGCACAGGTTGATACATGTTTGTTGTCATTCAGACCTTTCCAACTCTATCTGCAACTAGTGTTAAAAAAGTAGATGGAGACCAGTGTTCCCAGCACATCATTTCGCCAAGATTTTATAACAGTTCAATAACTGTTTTCTTGATTCAGTGTAAACTGGTATTTATGTTATTGTGGGTTGTATGAGCTCACTTTTGTTGGCCTTTTCTTGGTTGACTTTTTCCAGACATCAAGGACGTCGCCAGTGAAGTTTGTCTGTACGCTGTGTGTCCAAAGTTTTAGCCTCATATGTAGTGCTTATGTCCTGCTTTATTTTATCTGTCTAAAATGATATACAGTTGCAAGAAAAAGTATGTGAACCCCTTGGGATAACGCAGAGTTTTGCATGAATTGGTCATAAAATGTGCTCTGAACGTCATCTAAGTCACAACAATAGAAAAACACAGTCTGCTGAAAATAATAATACACAAACATTACATGTTGCCATGGTTTAATTGAACATAACATGTAAACATTCACAGTGCAGGGA
>NW_015404411.1:0-2931 GCF_001527695.2 Protobothrops mucrosquamatus
CTGAAACTTATTAAAACCTAGGGGCACGACATGATGTAAAATCCATATCTGAGATCCACACTGAGATCTAAAAAGAAGCTGGATTGGCATATACTATTCTGAGAGATATCCAGCGAACATCAGGACACTGGTGGATAGTTCCTAAAACTGCTATATTGTGTATAGTCATCTGAAGTGCAATGGTCCATGAGTTTAATTCGTAGTAGGGAGCTTGAACTCCACAGAAGAACGTCTGACTAGCTACATTTGATGAGTCCTGAATAGGATGAAAAAGGTCATGTAATGCCTGCCTCCTGGTAGTCAATGTGAGATGTTTCAGAATAGCTCCCATCAGTCTCAGTCAACAGGACCAGCATCTACTGCAGGGGTGTCAAACTCAATTTCACTGAGGGCCGCATCAGCATTGCGGTTGCCCTCGGGGGGGCAGGTGGGTGTGGCCAGGGTGGGTGCAGCCTACTGGGTGGGTGTGGACGGAGTGGGTGTGGCCTACTGGGTGGGCGTGGTTTCGGCAGGCAGCGGGGCGCTCTCCTCACAGCACCGAGAGGTTGAGCCGGGCGGTGCGAAGCTCGCCAACTTTGCACCTTGCTGCCTGCTGAAACTGGGCAGGCTGGGGACTAGGCAACATTGCACTTCTTATCAGATTCACGCCACCCAGCTCAGCTCTTGGCGCTGTGAGGAGAGCGCCCCGCTGCCTGCTGAAACCGGGCAGGCTGGGAGCTGGTGGCCTTGCGTTTCTTTTTGGATTTGCACTGCCCGGCTCAGCCTCTCGGCGCTGTGAGGAGAGCGTCCCGCTGCTGCTGAAACCCCTCCCCCAGAGCCCATCAAGCCGGATATGTGAAGTAGGCGAGGGCAATTTGCTGGCCACTTCCAGGCGATGGTGCATTTCTTCATTCCTCATAAAGGGTGACACCTCCCCAGCATGCACCCAGGGGATGGGGCCGACGCGGCAGGGGCTGGTTCCTCACTGTTTCCAGACGGCCTTGTGGAGCTAAGACTGAATGCATTTCAGCATAGATGGCCACCACAAAATTGTACATTGGCTCCCGGCCGGCCTAGGCCAGGGCCAAGGCAGCGGGGGCCGTTCCCTCACTGTTTCCAGGGTGGCTTCGCGGGCCACATGAAACCACTTTGCGAGCCGCATCCGGCCCCCAGGCCTTGTGTTTGACATGTCTGATCTACTGTATATACAGGTAGTCCTCAACTTACGACCACAATTTAGCCCATTTCTGTTGCTAAGTGAGAAAGTTGTTATGTGAATTTTATCCCATTTTTACGACCTTTCTTGCACAGCTTTTAAGTGAATCACTGCAGTTGTTAAATTAGTAACACGGCTGTTAAGTGAATCGGGCTTCCCCATTGACTTTGCTTGTCAGAAGATTGCAAAAGGGGATCATGTGACCCCCCTGGGACACTGCAACCATCATAAATATGAATCAGTTGCCAAGCATTATCCTGCCATTATGGGGATGTCGCAACGGCCGTAAGTGTGAAAAATGGTCATAAATCACTTTTTTTCAACGCCATTGTAATGTCGAACGGTCACTAAATGAACTGTTGTAAGCTGAGGAGTCTGAGCTGAAGAAGCTGCTTGGATGAGAAGCAAAACGTCTTCAAGGGAAAAAACAAAATCCAGTTGCCTTTTGAAAAAGCACTTTTGGGATTCGGTAGCAAAGATCTCAATCACTTTCTTAAAAAAAATTGAGATCCAGCCCTGGCTTTTTCTGTGCCTGTGATTCACTTGCTGAGTGACTTCTACTTTCTATTTCATTTAAGTAATTGGCAATTTCTCCCACTCATACAGAATAACAAAGTTGGAAGGGACCTTGGAGGTCTTCTAGTCCAACCCCCTGCTCAAACAGAAAACCCTAAACCATTTCAGACAAGTGGCTCTCCAATCTCTTCTTAAAAATCTCCAGGGATGGAGCATCCATAACTTCTTGAGGCAAGCCTCAATTAATTGATTAATTGCTCTTCCTGTCAGGAAATTTCTCCTTAGATCTGGGCTGCTTCTCTCCTTGATTAGTTCCATTGCTTCTTGTTCTGCCTTCTGGTCTATTCCTTTTTAATGTGATCCATATAAAAAAAAGGCCCAGGCCTTTAATCATGCTAGTGTGTCCTCTGTTGTGATGGAACCACCGACTGAAGGGAAGGGGTCCCTCTATACCAGGGGTGCCAAACTGCCAGCCCACAGGCCAGACGCGTCATGCAGAAGCCGCGCCCACCCCACTGGCAGCAATGGCAAAACACTCCCGACACGTTGCGCGACGTTACGTGACATCATGAGTTTGACATGTCTGCTCTAGACACTGGTATGAATGCTTCCTTAAATGCTGACTCAAAAAGTCAGGGTTTTTTTCCCCTCCAACTGCTCATCTCAAAGTTAACCAAGTTTATCCCAGCGAAATAAAAGCTTGACAGGGTATTTGAGTTTGGGCCAGGCAATGGGAAAACCAGTTCCTCCATTTCTGCTGCTAAAGCATGGGCTAATGCTTTTGTAGCTAAAACAGTACTTCTCTAAACACAAGCAGGGTATAAGAGGAAAACTCCAGGTTTTTTTTTTTTTAATTACATAATACAGTATTTGGCCCCAAAAATCATAAGGGAGGATGGCTCCCCCAAAACAAACAAACAAACAAACACCCACCATGAAGATTAAGCAAGCTCCACAGGCATGACTTTTGCTGAACCAGGAAGCCAGAAGTCCAATGAAAAGGAAGATAGCTGCCAAAAAAGCCAACACAGTGCTAGGCTGCATTAACAGAGGGATAGAATCAAGATCACATGAAGTGTTAATACCACTTTACAATGCCTTGGTAAGGCCACACTTGGAATACTGCATCCAGTTTTGGTCACCACGATGTAAAAAAGATGTTGAGACTCTAGAAAGAGTACAGAGAAGAGCAACAAAGATGATTAGGGGACTGGAGGCTA
>NW_015404412.1:0-2931 GCF_001527695.2 Protobothrops mucrosquamatus
ATCATTGCTATTAACCAAATTGAACTCAAGCCCTGACTTTGCTTTCATAGTCAGGAAGAATAGAGTAATGCCATTTCTTCCTCATATTTTTGAACTGGTTCTTCTGAATAAAAGGATGCATTTTAATTTGCTGATGCCTATGATGTCAGTGCATAGTTGGTACGAATACAGCTTTCCCATGTTCATCCTTCTTGTGTTTCATGTTCCCATTATAATTCTAACTTTGCCTCTTGGGGTTTTCTTTTCCTGCATGGCAAAATCAGTAACTAGATGTCCCAAAGACTGAATTTAGCTCCATGATAAGCTCCAAAAGATCATCAGCATTTCCTGAGTAGCAGATTGAGTGCCATTTGACCCAAGGGGCTCATCATCCAGCACTATTTTGTCAATCACTGTATCTTGTCAATCCATGTGGTTTTCTTAGGTAAAATGCAAGAGTAATTTACCATTGCCTTCTCCTGCACAGTATAAAATGATGCTTTTGCCTTTATCACTAAAGTGATCCTCTGCTTTCAGCATCTTCCTCTATTGCTGCTGCTAAATATAGGTGCCTGCTTGCTTTTGACATGCAGCTGGCTGCTATCATTGTTGTGGGTCTGCTTTAGGTGACTCCACTGGCAGTATATGCTTTGGCATACATTCTCAGTATTTTTCACTCATTCCACCCAGGAGCATCCCCATCAACATAAGGAGGTCATATGATAAGACTTGAAGATTAAAGGTAAAGGTTTCCCCTGTCCAGTTGTATCTGACTCTAGGGGGCGGTGCTCATTTGCATTTCTTAGCTGAGGGATCCAGCATTGCCTGAAGACCCAATGGTACCTATTTATCTACTCACATTTGCATGCTTTCAAATTGTTAGGTGAGCAGGAGCTGAGGCAGGAACGGGAGGGAGCTCACCCTATCTCATGGAGCTTAGGTCTCAAACCTGGGCTGTCAGCTTTTCAGCTGACAAGCTCAGTGTCTTTAACTGCTGAATTTTTGTAGCACCTCAATCAGTAAGTACTTCCTTCAGAGAAAAAGTTTTGTACAGTTGGCCTAACCAGGGCAGTTACAAACTGAAGATGCATTCACCCATCATAATAAACTGAGCCAGTGTTAACATCATTTGATTAGTTGCAGTTTGACTATTGAATGATTCTTGTGCTTCAGACAGGAAGGCGGTGCAGAGAGTGGTGAGGATGGCTGAAAAGATCATTGGCAGCTCCCTCCCTCCCATCCAGGACATAGCACAGAAGCGTTGCTTGAGCAGGGTCCGTAAGATCATCTGGGACACTACACATCCTCTTCACGACCTGTTTTCCTTGTTATCTTCTGGGAGGAGGCTTCGCGGTATCCGCAGCAGAACATCCAGATTCAGCCATAGTTTCATTCCATACAGCATTAACCTTGTGAACTCTCAAGCTTCCTCCTTCCATTATATATTCAAGATGGACAGTATTTAATATTTATTTCTTATGTATATGTAGGGGTGTGGGTCTATACATATGTTGTATATAGTATGTTTAGGTGTGTGTCATATATGTGTTTCACTTTGAGAGCGGGCAACTAAATTTCATTTTTGATGTGTGCTGTTGGGCCCACAGTAAAAAAATGACAACATAAGTTGTCTTATCTTATCTTATCTTATCTTATCTTATCTGTTATTGAGTCTGCTTCTTAGGGAGCAGGTGAAGGTTCTCATGTATTCAAGGCTGTTGCTAAATGGCAGTTGAAGACCATGGGCAGGACGGCCTTTTCCAGTTCCAGCTGGTATACCAGTCGTAGCCCTGTATGGAAGAAATGGACCTGGTACAAATAACTCATATCTTTGTCCCTACCTGCAATGTACAGGTAGTCCTCCACTTATGGCCACAATTTCCGTTGCTAAGCAAGGGGATTGTTAAGTGAATCACACCCCAATCTACCCTCTTTTTTTATCATGCTTGTTAAATGAAACACTGCAGCTGTTAAGAGAATTATGCCAATACAGCTTCCCCCATTGACCTTGCTGGTCAGAGGCCAGCTGAGGTCATAAATGGCAATCACAGGACCTCAGGATGTTGCAACCGTCATAAATACACGCCTGATACTAAGCACCAAAATTTTAATCCGGTATCTGTGGGGATGCTGTGATGGTCGTAAGTCTGAGAAACAGTTATAAGTTACTTTTTTCAGTGCCGTTTTAACTTCGAACGGTTGCTAAACGAATGGTTGTAAATCAAGGATTACTTGTATTACCACTGCAATGGGCTCTACAAGGGGCTGCCTTTAATGATGACCTGGAAAACTTATCTGGTGCAAAATACAGCTGCCTCGTTATTGACTGGCACTGAAAACCAGGAACATACTAATACCAACACTCCTGCATTGGTTGTGAGTGGTTTTCCCACTGCAAATCGAAGTGCTAAGCTTTAACTTTTAAGGCAGTGCCTAGCTTGCTTCTAAGATAAACTGAGGTGATTTACCAGCCAGCTCCAAAAGCCCAATACCAAGAGCTTACCATCACAGTGAAGGGACAAAAACTGCAAGCAGTGGACCAATTTACGTATCTTGGTAGTACCCTCTCCCGCGCAGTGACAATTGACATCGAGGTCAACTGTAGAATTGCCAAGGCAAGTTCTGCATTTGGCAGACTGCGAACTAATGTGTGGGACCGCCGTGGAATAAGCCTTGCTACTAAGCTTAAGGTTTACCAGGCAGCAGTGCTAACTACCCTGATGTATGCTAGTGAGACCTGGACAGTGTACAGAAGGCACGTTAGGCAACTGAATTACTTCCACATGACTTGCCTTCGTAGAATTCTGAGGATCCGGTGGCAGGATAAGATACCAGATACAGAGGTCCTCTCCAGAGCAGGCCTATCATCAGTTTACACTCTGTTGATGAAAGCCCAGATGCGCTGGGCAGGCCACGTTGTAAGGATGCCAGACCATCGCATCCCTAAACAGC
>NW_015404413.1:0-2931 GCF_001527695.2 Protobothrops mucrosquamatus
TATCCTGAGAATGATCCTTCAGGTATGCGGATATTTTTGCCATCTCTGCAAAATATGATACTTTCTGTCTCCATTCATCCATAGTTGGTAATATCTTTTTTTTCCAATTTTGAGCAACTAATATCCTTGCTGCAGTTATACAATACAACATCAGTGACATTTCTTTTTGATCCAAATTATCCATAATACCCAATAAAAAGAACTGCGCTGTGAATTTTATCTTTTTCTTAAAAATCTGTTGGCCAAAAATGGATTTCTTATTTCTGCCTCTCCTATGCCTGCCTGCCTGCGCTTTGATGATTTGTCCTCCTGAAGGAAACATTGGGCTCATCCCTATGCTATGTGAGGCTTGACTTCAAAATGACTGAGACAACAAAAGCACTGCAACTTGAGTTGCTGCCTTCCTGTTGCTCAAGTTTGGGATAGGCAATAATATATCCTAATGTCTATGTACACTTGAGTGAAGAAGGATTTCCTTTTTGTGCACAACCATCTCCATCTGCGGAAGCACTTTATTATTGGCATTACAAAATTATACTTACTATGCTAAACTGATGCTTTTTAGTCTAGTCCGCAGTGTTTCTCAACCTTGACAATTTTAAGGCATGTGGACTTCAACTCCCAGAATTCCACAGCCAGCATTGCTGGCTGTGGAATTCTGGGAGTTGAAGTCCACATGCCTTAAAATTGTCAAGGTTGAGAAACACTGGTCTAGTGGGTGTGGCATGACCCTTCCTCACCACCACTGCAACCTCACCGTTTGGTCTCAGCCCACTATTCCACTGTTACCATGTATGGCCAGCTCTGAGTCAGAGAGGTTGATAGTTTTTGTTCCCCATTCCATGAAGAAAAGCCAGTTGGACTGGCAGTTGAATTTTATTTTAACATGGAAATGGAATAGTGCCCTTCATCTTATCTGAAGTTTAGCAGACAGTTGTACAGGGACCCAAGTCAAAATAATGTGGTGTATGCCAGTCTGTCTTGTAACCAAGGAGAACTACAGGGAATTCTGTCCTAAGGACCCCAGTAATTATTTTAATTAATGGTAAGGATGGTGCTATACTGGCCCCATTTTGTTATTTTATTGAAGGTATTAGATAAAGTATTTTTTATGCATGATATGCACATATAATGTAGAATATATTATTCTTATAATATAATAACATACAGGTAGCCCCTGATTTACAACCACAACTGAGCGCAAACTTTATGTTGCCAACTGAAAAATTTATTAAGTGAGTTTTGCCCCGTTTTAGGACTTTTCTTGCCATTTTTGTTAAGTGAATCACTGCAGTTGTTAAATTAGTAATGTTGTTAAGAGAATCTGGCTTTTCCATTGACTTTGCTTGCCAGATCACAAAAGGTGATCACATGACCCCAAGACACTGCAATCATCGTAAATATGAACCAGTTGTCAATCATCCAAATGTAAATCACATGACATGGGGATACTGCAACAGTCATAAGTGTGAAAAATGGTCATAAGTCACTTTTTTCAGTGCCATTGTAACTTTGAACAGCCACTAAATGAACTGCTGTAAGTTGAGGACTACCTGTATTACTTGGAAAAGGGCTGATGTGGTTCCCATCTTCAAGAAAGGGGGAAAAAACAGACCCAGGAAACTACAGACCAATCAGTCTAACAGCAATACTTGGGAAGACCCTGGAAAAGATCATCAAAAAACAGATCTGCGAACAACTAGAAGTAAACAAAGTTATAACTGGTAGCCAGCATGGGTTTGTTAAAAATAGATCATGCCAAATCAGTCTTATTTCATTCTTTGATAAAGTGACCAAATTAGTAGACCAGTGAAACACTGTGGACATAGTATACTTAGATCTCAGAAAGGCATTTGACAGAGTAGACCACAACCTGCTGCTTAGTAAGCTAGAAAAAGGTGGGATAGACAACATCATCACCAGATGGATCTCCAGCTGGCTGACAAACCATACTCAGTGAGTAGTCCTCAATGGTACTACATCCACATGGAGAGAAGTAAGCAGTGGGGTACCACAAGGTTCCATCTTAGGCCCAGTACTCTTTAATATCTTCATAAATGGCTTAGATGAGGGAATAGAAGGGGAACTCATCAAATTTGCAGATGACACTAAACTGGCAAGAACAGCCAACACCCCAGAAGACAAGCTCAGAATCCAAAAAGATCTTGACAAACTTGAACAACGGGCCCTAGCCAACAAAATGAGTTTAATGTGGAGAAAAGCAAAGTTTTACATTTAGGCAGGAAAAATCAAAGTATAAGTACAGATTAGGTGAGACCTGGCTCAAAAACAGTAACTGCGAGAGGGACCTTGGAGTCCTAGTGGACGATCACTTGACTATGAGCCAGCAGTGTGCAGCAGCAGCCAAAAAAGCTAATACAATCCTGGGTTGTATAAACAGAGGCATAGAATCAAGACTATGCTAAGTATTAGTACCGCTTTATAAAACCCTAGTAGGACCACACCTGGAATACTGTAACCAATTTTGGTCACCATACTACAAAAAAGATGTTGAGACTTTGGAAAAAGTTCAGAGAAGAGCAACTAAGATGATCAAAGGCCTGGAGACTAAAACATATGAAGAAAGGCTGCAGGACTTGGGTTTGGCTAGTCTAAAGAAAAGAAGAAACAAGGGTGACATGACAGCAGTATTCCAGTATTTGAGGGGCTGCCGCAAAGAAGAGGGTATAAAACTATTCTCCAAAGCACCAGAGGGCAGGACAAGAAACAATGGTTGGAAACTGACCAAAGAGAAAAGCAACCTGGAATTAAGGAGAAAGTTCCAAACAGTGAAGACAATTAACCAGTGGAACAGCTTGCCTTCAGACATCGTGGGCGCCCCATCACTGGAGGTTTTTAAGAAGAGACTAGATAGTCACTTGTCTGAAATGGTATAGGTTCTCCTGCTTGAACAGGGGGCTGGACTAGAAG
>NW_015404414.1:0-2931 GCF_001527695.2 Protobothrops mucrosquamatus
CAATAGAGAGCTAAAGTCAAAGTGAAATAATTTGCCACTATAAAAATATGAGCAACATGTGAGGCTTCTGGTTTTGCGCAGTAGTACAGCAATCGAGAAATCACGGAGCTCCGCAGCCTATGGCCATTTTTTTTCTGTTTGGGGACCCTAAATGGGCCCAAATTTGCCCCGGAGAGGCGACAGAGAAGGAGGGGTGCCCTGCTGACTGTAGAGAGATGGCAGTCGATCTGGTTTCCTGGGAAAAGCCCTCCAGAAACCAGCAGAAGAGAGGCTAGCTTCACTCCAGAGTCTAGCCCAAGCTACAAGCAGCCGAAGCCAAAAAGCACCAGTTTAAGCTTGATTGTAAACAACGTGTTTGGAACTGGGTAAGAAATATTAATTCTCTCTCTTCTACTTGATAACTGATTTCCTGGGAAAAAAACCAAGAAGCAAAAATCCTCCGAAAGTGGGAGGAGGGGGATCTTTGCTCCACCCTCTCACAGACAGAAGCGGCAAATGAAACTTTTATGGGGGACAGAAATATACTAAAATGAAATGAAATTGGTGGAGTTAGTAAAGATTTTTTTGGCAAAAGATTATTGCTGAAAACAGAAGAAAGCAATTGCCTGTTTTGAAAACCAAAAAATGAACTGTTTCTGACATCTAGTGGTGGATGAAAATATACAATTATAGTTGCTCTAATACAGAAACTGGCAGAAAGCCCAGGAAAAGATAACCTGTTTTTGTGACCATCAATGCTTTAACTAAACAAAGAACAGGTATAAGAAAGAAAAGAAAACATTTTGGGCTATCTACAAAGAAAAAACGATGAAACTTAGAAAAAAATTGACCTTCCTGGATTATAAATACTTATTGAACTGTGACTCTAAAGCTGTTTGCAGAGAAAGAAAAACTTTGATTTTTGGCTATCATGGAACATCAGAGATTTGAGAAAGAACATATCAAGAAAAAACAAGTAGTTTCCAGGAGGCAATGTATGCTATGTTGCAACTAATACAAATGACAATGACTTCAAACCACGAGGAAATTAAAAACAACTTTGAAAATATAAATGAACACATCTTCAATTTAACCTTACAACAAAAAACTCTCAGAAAATAAAAAAGAGAATGATCAAATAGAGCAGATAACTGAACATAAACCAGAGGAAAGAGATTTAAAGATGGAATCCAACAATGGAAGGAACTATAACTTATGCAGGCAGAGAAAAACTTGCAGGAAATATTGGACATGGAAAAGACAATCTATACTTCAAGATTGCAAAATAAGTCTAAGGACAAGAAAAAAGATTTGACAAAATGGATTACAGAGCTGTCAGGAGAACTACAAGAACTTGAGAGACAAAAAATAATAAGAGAAACTGAGAGAGAAAGAAAGAAAAAGGTTATCAGTGAATACGAAGGGGCGAAACATTCCCACAAAAACATCTTACTTGATTTGTCTCTTGTACCTACAACAATATCTACAAGATATGGGAAGACCTTTTGGTCCAGTGGAGCATACTGATTAGGAAAGATGTTTGGCAAAAAAAAGGTTAAAGTTAGAATTAAGAAATTAGATGATGGGACTTATCAGAGGGAATATTTAAAGATTAAACACTTGTTTGAATATGGTTAAAGAAATAAAATTGTGGATATAAATGAATTTTAGTTTAAGAGGGATGGGTCTCTCAAGTAACATAGTATTTTTTTATCATATGAGAAATATAAAAATGTTGGGATAATTTATATGAGAGAAATGTTTTAGATATTTAAGTGCAATTGCTTTTGAGAAAAATTCAATTGATAAGAATGTTTTGAATAGTTTTAAAAGATTAGCTGATTGGATTTATTAGATGGAATATTTAAAGATTGAACATTTGTTTGAATATGGTTAAAAAGAATAGAAAAATTTTGCACATAAATGTATTCTAGCTTAAAAGAGACACTTTTCAAGTAATATACTATTTCTTTTTTTCTTCTCTTTTATTTTTGTTTTAAGATATGGAAATGTAAAATTGTTGGGACGGCTTGTAGGAGGAAAAAGATTTAAAAACTTAAGTGTAATTAACTCTAAGAAAATCTTAACAGGTAAGAATATTTTTGAACATTGTAGGGAAAACAAATTTAAATGAGAACTTTGAAAACAGGATCTGTGACAAGGTGATTAAGATGATCAATTAGAAAAGAAACTTCATATTGATGTGGTTGTTACTTGTAGAAATACTAGAAAAATGTTTATATTCAATTATTATCTATCAAAATACCAAGAAATGTACTAATTTAAGGTTGATAAAAGAGAATATTATTGGAAGAAGAGAAAATCAAGGAAAGCTATTATGTGTATTATGGAATTATAGAAATTAATTGTATTGATTGTTTGTAAATATAAACCCAGACAACACAATATTTACCAAATATTAATGTGATTATGTTAAAAAAATTTAAAAAATATTAAAAAATATATGAGCAACATGTGATATGTTTTGACATAAGTCAACCCAGAAGAAATATATAATACTATATATCATTCTAAATTGTGGAATATGGGTTTTAAAGCTATAAATCATACATTCTGAAATGCAGATTCAGTATTTAGTAAACATACCTATATATCTCAAGATTTAATAGTAAATGTGAAAGATCACAGAATTACATTTAAAATAATTTGTGTGATCTAAATAACTGTAAAATGACATGCAGATTGGAGTAGGTTTGCTTGACTAACACAGATTTCATGGTGTACCTCCCAAATGTAATGGCTGAATTCAGCCAATTTTGGAAAAAGGGTGGCAGAATGGATAAAAAAGGGAAATAGTCCTTTTACAAGAGAGTATTCTTGCAACAGTTGCCCATATTTGTAATAAAAAGAGAAACAAATTTGGCAGTAAAAACTAATTATTACTTTGATAATAAAGCTCACATTCAGTGTTGTTTTATCCATTGATGATAT
>NW_015404415.1:0-2930 GCF_001527695.2 Protobothrops mucrosquamatus
ACCCGTGGCTTATTAACGTGTTGCAAGAAAGAGATCTTGAGCTGCCTTCTGGATGGCAGCCCACAAAAGGTACCCGTCAGCATTATCCTTTCAAATAATGCCTGAAACATAATTATTCCAGCATAACATAAACCATTACCCCAAGCTGGGTAAACATCAGGGCCAAAGTCATGTACATATATATATATATATATATATAACGTTTATTGTTTTATCAAGGTATAAAATACAAAGAGAAATTAAAAAAATAGGAAATTGAGGGAAGAAAAAAAGGGGGGAAAGAAAAATCCTGAATGACCAGTTCATTAATTTGAAGAGCAATTGACGTTTCTGTCCAGATTCCATAAATACATTTCAGATTCCATATACAAGACTCGAGTTTTAAAAAACTGCTTTTAAACTTGAGTCTTGTCTGTGGATTGGCATTCTCCGCTTCCATAAAGAAGTTGCCTTGTTTACAAAACAAATCATCTTAAATTCATTCTCTCTCTCTCTCTCTCTCTCTCTCTCTCTCTCGCTATCTATCTATCTATCTATCTATCTATCTATCTATCTATCTATCTATCTATCTATCTATCTATCTATCTACCTATCTATCTATCTATATCTATATATCTCTCTATCTATCTCTATTTGTCTCTATATCTCTATCTCTATCTCCCTATCTCCCTATCTCCCTATCTCTCTATCTCTCTATCTATCTATCTATCTATCTATCTATCTATCTATCTATCTATCTATATCTATCTATCTATCTATCTATCTATCTATCTATCTCCCGATCTTTCTATCTATTACACCTATCTCTGTCTCTATATGAATTTAAAAGGATTTGGATTGCTAACAAAGAATTAAGGGAGAATGGAATAGCTATTTCGAGCTAATTTATATGTGTGTGCGTGCGTGTGTGTGGTTGCATTTTCCATTTTTCCTTAACTTCACTATTTTTTGCTCTGCAGCCGTGCTTGTTGCTGGATGTCCTCTTTCCAGCTATTTTAGAGGTGATGGAGGATCCCACCAGCTGCCCTTATTACTCCTTCCAAGGTAGGAAGAACCACAGGCCAACATCCTGTTCTTCTCTTCTCCCTTCATATAGAATCATCTAGTCAGTCCTCCACTTACAACCACAGTTAGGAGCAAAATACTGTAAGTGCTAGTAGGGAGTGGGGCTTACTAGTTTATATTCTACCGTAGTAGCTAGACTTGTCAGTGTTGATGTCAGTCTTGGAGGTTCTGCTTGTGGCTACATAGGGATTCTAGACTGATCCCCCTTTTAACTCTGCCCCCAATATGAGCTGAAAGCAAACCCCACTGATGAAGTTATCTCGTTTGGGTAATGAAACGTCTGCAAGAAAACCACCAAGCTCAGAGAGCACCAAGGACCCCACAGTCCTCTTCCTCCTTCTCCCCCCCTCCTTCTCATCCTCTCCACAAACCCCACTCCCTTCTAGCTCTGATGATGTTCCCTAGTTGGGTCATGAAAGGTCTGCCAGAAAACCACCCAGCTCACCCAGGACCCCTCCTGACCAGAACTCAAATCCAACACACTTGGAGAAGACCAAGCTTGGAGACGGACCAAACGTAAAGAAAAAAAGGAACGAGTAACTAGAACGCAAGAATCATTTCCACATCGCCTTTAATAGCCTAACGGATTCCTCGTTGCCTTTCCAGTTTTTTCTCTGTGGCTTCAACGTGTCCGAGAATGTTTGGACAACCTCTGGAAAGTCAAGGAGAGCGTGTTGGTGGGTGACAATTCAGCCCTTCTCCAAAAGCTAAACAAGATTGTTTGGAACAATGCAGAAAGTCCAGTAAGGCACCATATTTATTTTATTTAAGTGCGTGGGTGGGGGGGAAGGTTTCATTCTTTTTGCTCTCCAAACATCACCCAGTGAAGCTTACGTTGTGAAACGTAATGAGTCACACAAAAGCTTTGTTGTTCTTAAATCTGGGAGGAGTTGACACTTATTATTCCATCATTGTTTTATATAACGTCGATACCTTGTGGTGCTTTACCTGTGCACAACGCCTTTGATCTTTCAATGCCAAACAATAAATAAGTAAATAAATAACCGTTTGTACAGGATAATATAGTATACAAACAAGAGAGCCAGTTTGGTGTATCGGTTAAGGCATTATGCTAAAAACTGGGTGACTGGGAATTCTAGTCCTGCCTTAGATGGAAAGCCAGCTGGATGACCCTGGGCCAGTCACTCTCTCTCTGTCACAGAAAGAAGGAAAGAAAAAAATGCTTCTGAAAATCTTGCCACGAAAACTGCAGACACCAGAAATCAAGGCCATAAGTCAAGTTCAAAACACCCCAAAAAAGTAAATAAACAATATAAGAGTGACAGCATGGGAGAGGATGCAAATAACGAGCTGAATCAACTAAAAAATAAATGTAATTATTTTTTAAAAAAAATAAAGCCTTGATTGGACAACAATAAGGGAGAGGAGATGAAGTCCCAAAAATTTTAATGGTTAATTGATCCCAAACTCTTGTGTCTCTTTTCATGTAGAATAACTTCCATGTTTTCGTTTCTTTATCTACTTCTCTCCCATCCTGGTACAGACAGAAGGAGCGAGCGATTTTGTCCACAGCACCTTTCGTATTCTCTTAGAGATCTACAGCCTGGAAGGTGATCGTTTTGGGGATCCAGAGAGACCCCTGTTTAGAGAGTACTTGCAAAGGGTTATTTTCATGCCTTGGGAAGCAAGAGCCAAGTATTTCGCACTCACTGCCGTTCTTCCCTACTTGGGCCCTCAACAAGTAAGTATCTCTTTCACTATAATTACAGTACAGATTTGGCCATCTGGGTTGTTCTTGAAATAATAATAATAATAATAATAATAATAATAATAATAATAATAATAATAATAATAATAATAATAATAATAATAATAATAATAATAATAATAATAATAATAATAAA
>NW_015404416.1:0-2930 GCF_001527695.2 Protobothrops mucrosquamatus
TTTGGGGACAGCCCCCTGCTTTCCCACGGGGGCAGCCCCTGCTTCTCAGCCCCCTCCCCTCCTCTTCCCCTGCAAGCCGGCTGAGCTAAATACAGACCCGGATCGTTGCCCTTCCCCAAAGTCTGATCTTCAGCCCGGCCGGGACCGGCCCTTGCAAGCAGATGCTATGCTGTCCAGCATTTAACCCACCCCCATGGGGGGGTTTTTTGGGGGGGTTTCCCACTGTGGGAAGAGAAGTCTAGATTGACCATTGATTGTCTCTGGTTGTTTTTTTTTTTTTTAAAAAGAGAGAGAAAACAAACGACTTCCATCTGTGTCTCCTGCTTTGCAGAGGTTTCTGGGGGGGGGGAACCTTTGGAGAGCTTTTCTTTTCCTTTCCCTATGCTGCTAGTCCTCATTTGGTGACTGTTCAAAGTTCCAACAGCATTGAAAAAAGCCACGGAGGACCGTTTCCCCCCTCTTACGACCGTTGCAGCCTCCCCGTGGTGACGTGATCAAAATTCGGACACTTGGCAACTGACTCGTATTGACGACGGTTGCAGTGTCCTGGGCTCACGTGATTCCCCCCCCTTTTGCGACCTTCTGACAAGCCAGATTCACTTAACAACGGTGTGACTTAACTGCAGGGGTTCACTAAACCACTGTGGCAAGAGAGATGACAAAATGGGGGCAACGCTCACCGAACAAGCAGACTTGCTTAACAGTTGTTAAGGGGAGAAGTCTAAGCCTCATCCCGCTTAGCAAGAGAAATGTTGGGCCCAACCGTGGTCATAAGTTGAGGACTGCCTGCATTTAGGAGAAGTTATTAATTTCAGTGGAACTGACTTCAGAGTAGGCCTGGTGAGAAAGAAAGAGTCTCCGTGGACTCTGACCTTTTGAGATTTGAGAAGCTGTCCTGGCTTCCTGGGAATTTGTGATTCCTTATTAGGAATACTCTCGCTGTGTCTCATTCTCTTGTCCTGGATTCAGTGGTACGTTTTGTTGTACCTGCTTGAAGAATGATAGGCCTAGAATTAGATGGATTAACTCTATGCAGTACCTAGATCAGGGGTAGGCAGCCTCGGCTCTTTTATGACTCGTGGACTTCAACTCCCAGAATTCCTGAGCCAGCCACGCTGAGGGGAAAGGGAGAAGTTTCTAAGCTGAGCCATGCTGGCTCAGGAATTCTGGGAGTTGAAGTCCACGAGTCATAAAAGAGCCAAGATTGCCTACCCCTGACCTAGATTGTTGAGTGCCAGCCCACCAAACCTAACCGCGTCTGAACGGCCCTGAAACCAGGGCAAGTGTAATAGTATTTCCCAAATCTGTTTTTCTTCTTTTTCTCAAAAAGAAGCTGGACTTTGTTTTTCCTTGAAAGCATGTCGCTTCTCATCCAAGAAGCTTCTTCAGTTCTGACTGAATGATGAAGGATTTATGTTCTTTGCAGTCCTCTGGTCATTAGTACTCTTTCTGAGAGGCGTTGAGACCACTTGGGGGCTTAGCTGTGCCCTCAGGGTCACCTGAATAGCGCAAATGTGTGTGGAACTGCTGAAAGGACTATGTTGTAAACAGGAGACGAGAGAGGGCTGTTCAATCAAATGTGGTCTCTTTGATCCCTCTTTCAAACCGGCGGTCCTCTCTGTCCAAAATGTGGACTTTTCTGCCTTCGAAAGAGCGGCCCTTGTCTTTCAAATGAAAATGGGCCGCTGAACCTTCTCCTGATGGCTTTGTTCTCCTATGTTGTGCCACGCGCTTGTGAAGTGGTTGTTTTGTTTCTCCAACGTGCAGCTCTGTACATATTTCATTCGGAAAGCAACCAGATGGCTGCACGGCATATCAATCCTTCCATTCTCCACCATTCAGTCAGAACTGAAGAGGCTTCATGGATGAGAAGCGAAACACCCTGAAGGAAAAACAAAGTCAAGTTGCCTTTTGAGGAAAGAAAGAAAGAAAGAAAGAAAGAGGAAGGAAGGGAAGGGAGGGAGGAAGGAAGGAAGGAAGGAAGGAAGGAAGGAAGGAAGGAAGGAAGGACCTTTGGGACAACCATGATCTGGATGACTGAGAATCTCCATAGACATGAAATGGGACATGTGAATGACCTTGGGATACGAAGCAAAGATCCAATAAGAGACAACTGAGCCCACACTTATATAATAGTCAGGGAAAGAGAGTCAGCAAAGAGCCTTCCTAGTTTCTTAGGCCGTAAAGGAGATTATGGAAGATTTGTGCTTTCAGACTTGCTGGATTGCTAGTTAGGGTAGCCTTACAATAAAGCAGAATTAGCTCATCTGGTTGCGTTTCCTGTTCGCTCTTCCTGGTAAGGCTGACAGGAACCAACGTTTGGTCCAGATGCAAATCGTTGACTTGAAGCTTCAGCATCATTTCTTACACAGGTGTCATGGTTCTGAAAGAAGAAGTTCTTCAAAGAACTTTGAGGCTAGTAAGTGTGAGCAGATTTGCATGTTAGCAGAGAACAGAAAGAGAGTGGAGGATCCAAAAAGACGAAGCCATTAACTCCTACGCTAGTACTTTATTGAGGTGTAGGCCATACATGGTTCAAACTTGGTTTTGCTTTTGGCAGACCTAGAGTGTGAGGTCAAAAAAGTCAAAATGGCCTCTGTGACCATTGAAACCCTTCCACCCAGCCCGTTCCTGCCTTGTCATAGATTCAAGCCAGGTAAGAATTGTGTGTGTTTGTGTGCGAGGGCACGCATTTACATACATACACACTAAAACAGTTGCTTTATAATAATAATAATAAAGTTGGAAGGGGCCTTGGAGGTCATCTAGTCCAACCCCCTGCTCAGGCAGGAAACCCTATACCATTTCAGACAAATGGCTGTCCAGTCTCTTCTTAAAAACTTCCAGTGTTGGAGCATTCACCGCTTCTGGAGGCAGGTTGTTCCACTGGTTAATTGTTCTAACTGTCAGGAAGTTTCTCCTTAGTTCTA
>NW_015404417.1:0-2930 GCF_001527695.2 Protobothrops mucrosquamatus
TGTTCCAGCTTGCGGGACTGGCCTAAGGGATTTTAAAGGGGTTTTAATTACTTTTAATCAGATTAGTTTAAATATCTCTTTTTAATTAATTTTAAAGGTGTTTTCTATGTTTGTATTTTATCTAATTGTTAGCCGCCCTGAGTCCGCAAGGAGAAGGGCGGGATATAAATGTAATTAAATAAATAAATAAATAAATAAAAGTCTGGGAGATGTGGGGAAAATGGGTTGATTTAATTAATAGCAAAGAGGTGGTATATGGTCAAAGATCCATTGCACTTATTCCAATTGACTTCTGAAGTATATTTTCTATTGGGGCTCTATTTTCCAGAAGGCATGAAGACTAAAAGTTCTACTTGAAAATAATTTTTGCATTGGTATTAATGAGTAATTTCCCCACCTATAAACATTTAAACTTTCCCATTGTAACAATCATTCACAGTTAGGTGGTGGGGTATTGTTTTGTCATAGCATAAATTAAAAGCATGAAGGAATGACGCTAGCAACTTTATTATTTTTTTCTGAACAGCAAAATTTTCAGGGTGGGAGATGAATGATATTCTTTACACTCTCCAATTGGTTGACTGAATGGAGTACAAATTGCTCACAGCACTATCTGGCTGTTCTCAGCATTTCAGGATCAGCAGAAGTGAAGATGATTAGCTTCAAACTGTTTTGAAGGAACAGAGGAGTAGAAGCAGTGGCAGTGTAGAAGAGGCCTTTGGTAATAATCTTATATCAGCTCATCAGATGGCATACAAATATTAGAACTGAAAGAACATATAACATAGAATAATAAGAGTTGGAAGAGACCTTGGAGGTCTTCTAATCCTACTGCCTGCTCAAGAGAGAGACCCTATATACAATTTCAAACAAGTGGCTGGCCAGTCTCTTTTTGCAAGTCTCCAGAGATGGAGTACCCACAATTTCTGAAGGCAAGCTATTCCATGCAATGATTGCTCTGAACATTAAGAATTTTCTCCTTAATTCTAGGTTGCTTCTTTACTTGATTAGTTTCCATCCATTGTCTTGCCTTTTGGTGCTTTGGAAAATAGTTTAACCCCCTCATTTTTGTAGGAGCCCCTCAAATATTGGACCACTACTATCATGTCACCCCTAGTCCTTCTTTTCATTAGATTAGACATATCCAATTCCTATAACCATTCTTTGTATTTTTAGCCTCCAGCCCCCTAATCATTCTTGTTGCTCTTCTCTGCACTCTTTCCAGAGTTTCTTTTTTTCTATTGTGGTGACCAGAACTGGATGCAGTATTCCAAGTGTGATCTTACTAAGGCTTTGTAAAGCAATATTATAATTTAATATGATCTTGATTCTATCCCTCTGTTAATGCAGTCTAGGATTTCATTGGCTTTTTTGGCAGCTGCCACACATTGTTGGCTCATATTTAAGTGATTGTCCACTAGAATTCCAAGATCCCTCTCATGGTTACTGGCATTAAGCCAATCTCACCTAGTCTCAGGTGAAACTTGAGCTCAGGTGAAACTCAGAGCTCAGATTAACACCTCATCTCATCTCATCTCATCTTGTCTTCTCCTTTTGGAACAGAGCAAATATAAGATATGAATCCAATAGGGTGCTCTTTCACAGCAAGTAATTCTTAGATGATTCTTAGAATGTTTTCTGTTTTCCTTATGAACACAAAACCTCATGCTCTACCATGTCATCAAATGAATTGTCACTTTAAATGTCCGTCCCCACCCCCCCAAAAAAACAAGAAGCATCGGCAGAAACACACATTCTTTTTTGATAATGACATCACCTTTCAGCTTTCTATCATTATGAAATTGGCTGAGAGCAGTTAATGGAGCCATTTTCTATCACAGTTGCCAATTCGGGTGGCAGTGAAGAGAGAATCAAAATAGGTTTTTTTTATGTTTTAACTGTTTCAGTTCCCCTCAACTCAAGCACACACTAATTTATATTTATAAGATTTTGAAGTTTTAGCTGGTAGCAATCATGAGAGCAAATCTGACAGGAAACAAAGAAAGGGCTCTAGATTTTATGCTTGCATAAACATCATCATTGTGGGGGAGTTTCTTCCATATCGTGAGTGTGTCTGATGAAGTATTTCAAATCCTGGCCTAGAAAGAACATCTCACTGTTGTTTTTACCTTTGCAATATCTGCACCTTAAAGCATGTCAGCCTTTTTTGAAAAGAAAAAAAAGTAAGAAGGAACAGTCTTTTTACTGCAGCAGGGCTCAGATAATTGATTAATTTGAATAAATTGCAAGATTGAGGCCTAAGATGAAGGCATGTGTTTGGAAACAAAAAGGGAAACGTTTAAAAAAAATGAAACACTTGTAAGTACTTTACAAGCACAGCATGAACTTCAATAGAGAATGCCTCTTCCAATCAAAGCTGATAAAAGAAAAAGATCAATAATTTTCTATAATGTGAATGTGTTTAATAAAATGAAAGCATTGCATCCTTGATTTGAATTGGACATTATTTTATTAAAGTATCACAAAGAGTGTGGGAAAGACAGCATGTGTTTCATTCAGTTATAGGAAAACAGACCATATTGTTATTGCATCACATTGTAATCTACTGCAGGGGTCCCCAACCCCTGGTCTATGGACTGGCACCGGGCCGCGGCATGCCGTAAATTGAGCCTTCCAAAAAGCGAAGCCTTATCCATGGGAAGTAGGCAGCATGGAAAACCACACCCTGTCCAGTCCACGGAAAAACCTCTCTCCACAGAACTGGTCCCTAGTGCCCAAAAGGTTGGGGGGCACTGATCCACTGCCATGTATAGACTGACAAACCTGATTTGGTGGTGCATGAATAAAAGATAATACAGTGTATATGTCTTTGCTCCATGTGAGATAAAGGTTGATTTGCTGTTTATAAGAAGAAGCTCCTTTTGATTGTCTCCTGTCACAGAGTTAGATGAAGGAATAACACAAGTGAT
>NW_015404418.1:0-2930 GCF_001527695.2 Protobothrops mucrosquamatus
CCCGCTCAGGAGCTTCGGGCAGCATTTTTGCCGGGGCTTTCCTCCGAAGCCGGGCCGGGCAAGGGCCGGGGGTCCGCCGTTACCCTGGCGGCGGCACTCTTCTCCTGCTCAGGAGCACCTCGTCCCCGGCTGCTTTCCGCGGAGGGGGCTCCGCGCGCGCCCGGGATGACCGTTACCTCGGCGCGCCCCGTCCCGGGGCTTCTGCGCTCCGGGAGCAGAGCAGAGCAGGCAGGGCCCGGGGGAAGGGGCGGCGCTCTGCACCCGCTCAGGAGCCCCCTCGCCCGCCCGCCCGCCCGCCTCCCCGCACTCACCCCATAATCCCGCCTGCCGTCCGGCCGATCCTCGGGCTGCTTCCCCTCCTTCCCTGCCCGCCAGCCACGCCCGTGTCCGCCGCCTGCGAGAGCTCCGCCGCCGCTCAGCCGCTCGGGGGGAGGAGGAGGCGAGGAGGACGCCGCAGCCGCCGGGAGTGGGACGGGCTCGGCTGGCGTGGGGCGCGGCGCTGCCGGGAGGGGGAGCCCCGATGCGATCACAGTCCCCGCGCCGCCCCCCGCCGCGGCCGTCGCCCGGGCCCCCGCCGTTGCCGGGCGACGGAGCAGCCGCGGGAGGAGGGGCCGCCCATCAGAGGACGGAGGGGGGGGGAGGGAGGAGGTCTCGCCGCCCCGGGCCCCGAGCATCTTCTGCGCGCAGCCTCTCCGCGATCCCGGAGCCTAAGGCTTCCGTCGATCCACGTCTGGGAGGTCTGCAAAGATGGATCTCGTCTTTGGGAACTGTTTTTGTCCTCTCTTGCTTTGGTTTTTCCTCTCTTATCCTGCTGGGTGCATCCTTCTTTTTCTTGGCTTTTTGTACATGTGGAGGGAGGGAGGGGGGGGGAAAGGATGGATGGATGGATGGATAATGGGAAGGAAGGAAGGAAGGAAAATAGTGGGAGGAGGGGAAAAGGATGGATGGATAATGGGAAGGAAGGAAAATAGTGGGAGGAGGGAAAAAGGATGGATGGATGGATGGATAATGGGAGGGAGGGAAAGGAGGAAGGAAGGAAGGAAAGAAGGAAGGAAGGAAGGAAGGAAGGAAGGAAGGAAGGAAAATAGTGGGAGGAGGGAAAAAGGATGGATGGATAATGGGAAGGAAGGAAGGAGAATAGGGGGAGGAGGGGAAAAGGATGGATGGATAATGGGAAGGAAGGAAGGAAGGAAAATAGTGGGAGGAGGGAAAAAGGATGGATGGATGGATAATGGGAGGGACGGAAGGAAGGAAAATAGTGGGAGGAGGGAAAAAGGATGGATGGATGGATAATGGAAAGGAAGGAAGGAAAATAGTGGGAGGAGGGAAAAAGGATGGATGGATGGATGAATGGATGGATGGATAATGGGAGGGAGGGAAGGAATGCTTTTCTAAGCTGCATTCATATATGATTAATGCAGTGATAAATCAATTGCAGGCACAGTAATAGACATCTATACAGTCATCTCTCTGTAAAAGTTCTTATTTGCCATATATATTTTCCCTTGAGCTCATGACTATTAAAAATAAGGACAACCTACATCCAGAATGAGGTTTTTGTTTGGTTTTTTATGGAGAGAGATTCCACACTATGAAGTCATAAAAAGGCACAAATAACAGTAAAAAAACCCCATAATCTCAATGTCACTCTTGTTAACCGAAATATCAACAAAAAGTCAACTGAACTTTCTTGTTTTTTTCTTTGAAAATGTTTCATTTCTCACCCAAGAAGCTTCTTCAGTTCTTCAGTTCAGTTCTCCAGAACTGGACAAGCTTCTTAGATGAGAAGTGAAACCTTTTTAAAGAAAAAACAAGAAAGCCTAGTTGCTTTTGGGAAAAGCACCTTTGGGATAAAGGATTAGAACTCACAGCCACCTGGCTCTTAGCCTGGCACCTTTAGCATGGGACTAAACTGGTTTAATTAAGGGTTTTGTTAAAGAAGCCTAGATAAATATTGAGATTTTATTATAAACATTAATGTATTTAGAAAATGCAATGGAACAGATGTGCATCCTTTGGAATCCAGTATATCTGAGAACCCGTTTTAGAAAAGCGCGGAGTTTTAACAGTGATTACAAACTGGTCATGCCTCATGAAAACAGTGTCACCTAGGAGATGCTAGCTCAGCTTTATGTGGGATTGTGAGCATGGAACATTTTCTTTGAAGGCAGAAAGGGGTTTTGAATGTCTCATTAAAACACTTAGCTTAAGTAAGAGTAGGAGTGTGATCAAAGTACAGTTCCTACTAATCTCTACTCCTTCTCCTTTATGAGCAAGTATTTAATTACTCCGTGACATTCACGATGAACGAAACACAATCCTTTTGAGTCACAAGAGAGCTTCTTTGACAAGCAATAAACAATAATAGATTTCATAGCCAAGACTGATCTGCAGTGATACATTACGTTTCCGTTGTTAAGAAGTCTGTAAATTTCTCCTCAACTACGGTAACAAATTCTGAGCTGGTTTATCCTAACTCGCAACATAAAACAGCTTCGTCTTCCTTCTCATACAATGTAAAGTGGCATCTATGCATGTCAGCTAATCAAATCAAAAATTAAAAAAATTAAAGCTCAGTTTTAAATTCTGCTTCCTTGCCCCTTCTGAATATTCACAAAAACCTTTTTAAAAGTAATAGGTACTCATTTCATATGTACATCTTTTGAGAGAGGTCCTCCAAAATCAGCCATCTGAATCCCAGCCTGGCTCCAATGCTACGAGCATCCCTGCACTAACAGATCTTCCCCCCAAGGACAAATGCATTTATAGAAAGAGCCCCCCAGTGGTGCATTTATCACGCCTGAATGTCCATTTTATCTGAATCTACTAGTGAAAAATCATGAGCGAAGACTGTTGAAAGGATCGAGATGCACGAATCAGGAAACTGGCTTGCGGGATTCCCTTTTGCTGAGGAATATGCCGATCTTATC
>NW_015404419.1:0-2275 GCF_001527695.2 Protobothrops mucrosquamatus
CCTGGCTGAGGAATTCTGGGAGTTGAAGTCCACAAGCCATAAAAGGGCCAAGTTTGAAGACCCCTGCTCTAGGCCAATCAATGATTACCTCTGGCTATGGCACAACTTGAACTCACAGTCTCTTGCTTTTCTAGCTTGGTGCTTTAATCATAGACCAAACTGACTGTCCAAACTGGCTATTGATTTGCTCTCCATCCCATAATCAGAGCAACAGTCTGATTTCTGCAAAGAGCAAAATCAGAGCAACTGCTATGAGGAAAAGCTTTCTAGCTGCCATTTTTCTGCTGCATTTAAAAGCCACTTGAAAATTGTGCATTAGCATCATCAGTTTTTCAGCCTAGCATGACTTTCCATGATAATGATAGGCCTGGTTGCACGTTTGGACCACAGTGAGAGAGAGAAAGAGAGAGATGGAGATGTTCTAAACAAGGCCTATAGACCTTGTCACACTAGCTGAGGAATTCTGGGAGTTGAAGTCCACAAGTCATAAAAGGGCCAAGTTTGAAAGCCCCTGGGTTAGAACATAGGTGGGCATCTATGGCATGGCTGGCTCAGGAATTCTGGGAGTTGAAGTCCACAGGTCCTAAAATTGCCATAGTTGCCCATCCCTGGGTTAGAAGGATGGAAGCAGAAAAGAAGGAATATCTTATATTTAGAAGCCAGATGCACAAGTTTCCATCGACATGAAAATGGCCTGCTAACAAAGCTCTCAGATCTTCAGGGCTGCACATGGAAATATGCCTTTTCTGCAGTTCTAGATACACCACAGTCAAGTTAGAAATAAATTGGCTTGGCTGCAGGTTGCTCCCCCTGCCCACCCCGCTCTCAGGGCCATCCATGGCCCACCGCAGATCGCCCAGGCGGCACTGCAGTGCCATGGGTGGCCACGCCCTCCGCCCGCGCCCCATAGCATCATCTGCTGCCCAGCTGCCATGTGTTTGGCTGCGCTGTGCTGCTCTGCCTGGACCGCACCCGGGGGTGACTCTCTTCCGGGGGGGGGGCTGCTGATGAAGGGGGGCTGCGGGGGGAGGTGGGGCTGGGGCGATGGCATGTGTGCCCACAGAAAGGGCTCCGAGTGCCGCCTCTGGCACTCGTGCCATAGGTTCGCCAACACTGCCTTAGGCATTGCTAGGTGAAAGCAGGCAGAGGAAGTAGAGGGAAGAACATCTGAAGACCAGATCTGAAATTAGGAGCTAATAATTAGAGACAAATCTAATAAAATCGAATTATTCTCTTCCCAGGTGCTGGAAGGAAGCTGCTGCAGTGTGGATGCTTCCTGCCCTGTTGAGAAACAGGGTTTCTCAATCTCAGCGAAGTGTGAACTTCAACTCCCAGAATTCCCCAGCCAACATTCTGTGAGTGGAGAATTCTGGGAGTTGAAGTCCATAGATTTTAAAATTGACCAACTGAGAAACAATGACTCAGAAACCTGAGACTTATGCTGTCAGCTGACCTGAATGCACTCCAAACTTCCTTTCTATTATAGATAGAAAAAAAAACCCTTTTATTAATTTTGCATCCAAATGCAAATTTATCTAGGTTTGAAGGGTCCTTGGTGCTCTCTGAGCTTGCTTGTTTTTTTGCAGATGTTTCATTACCCTAACTAGGTAACATTATCAAACTAGCACTGATGATGTTACCTAGTTAGGACAATGAAACGTCTGCAAGAAAACAAGCAAGCTCAGAGAGCACCAAGGAGCCCTCATGTCAACTCTGAGCTACAAATATTCTCCTTCATTGGTTATCTAGGTTTGTCACTGTTCCAGTACATAAATGGACCAATACTTTACATTTCAAATTCCTAGTTCTCTGAATTCTGAACCGTAGCTTACCAATTAAAAATATAAACAAAAAGGCATACACAAGGTCGTCCTCAATTTACAATTTAGCAACCATCTGAGGTTAAAATGACTTACAACCTCACACTTAAGAATGCAGCAGCATCCCCACAGTCCCTTGATCAAAATATGGGTGCTGGGCAACTGGCATGTATTTACAACGATTGCCGTGTTTCGGGATCATCTGGTTAAAACACTGTGACCCTCCTAGTCAGCTTTTGACAAGCAAAGTCAATGGGGGGTTCTCTTAACAACCACATGATTCATTTAACAACTGCAGTGATTTGCTTAACAACCATGGTAGCAAAGGTTGTACAATTGGGCATGATTCATTTAACCACCACCTTGCTTCGCAACGGAATTCTGGTCCCAGTTATGGCTGCAAGCGAGGACAGAGAAACAAGTGCAGAGAAGAGCAACAAAGATGATTAGGGGAC
>NW_015404419.1:9935-12865 GCF_001527695.2 Protobothrops mucrosquamatus
AGGTTGTCAGGTTGCAGCTTCAGAGATCTCTGGAGGAAATGGATTACCTGTGATCCCTTTTAGTTAACTGTTGGACCCAGGTATAGTCCTGAGACAACATCGATCAGGCTTATGGATGACTTTTAGCAGGAGGGGAATAAAAGTGGGGCATCCATCCTGGCTCTCCTTGATATCAAAATGTCTTTCAATGTCCTTGATCGTGGTAACCTCTGGACCATTTCAGAAAGTTAGAAGTGGGAGCCATGGTTCTTTTCCTTCTTCCAGGGCCAGTTCCAAATGATGGGAAAATGTTGTATAAAGTATTGAGCCCTAGAACCTTGCTTTGCATGGTTCTTTAGGGCGATACAGTTTCCCAATTCCTGTTTGACCCCTACATGAAATCCCTGGCTAACCTCATTCTCTGGAATGAGGGCACACTGCACAATAATGATATTCAGTTATACATCTCATTTGGGCCGAGCAAGTAACACTATCATGGTTTACATTTCCTTAAAGTCTGGAGGCTGTGGGGGCCTGGATAACAGAATAACAATACAGAATGACAGAGTTGGAAGGGACCTTGGAGATATAATAATAATAATAATAATAATAATAATAATAATAATAATAATAATAATAATAATAATAATAATAATAATAATAATAATAATAATAATAATAAACAACTTGGAAGGGACCTTGGAGGTCATCTAGTCCAACCCCCTGTTCTAGTCCAACACCCTGCTCAGGCAGGAAACCCTGTACCATTTCAGACAAATGGTTGCCTTCAACCAAGTTGGAGCACCCCCCCCCCAAGTTGCTTTCAGAAGTTGCTCCAACACTGGAGGTTTTAAAGAAGAGATTGGACAACCACTTGTCTGAAATTGTGTGAGGTCTCCCGCTTGAGCAAGGGGTTGGGCTAGAAGACCTCCCAGGTCCCTCCCAACTCTGTTATTCTGTTGTTTCACTCCCTTCCTAGAAAATCACTGAAACATCCTCCCTTTTTTTGGCAAACTGTAGGTGACACTGCAAAGAAGCTTCCCTGTCTAGTGACATCCCCGGGGACCGGAGCATATCATAATAATAATAGTAAAGTTGGAAGGGACTTTGAAGGTCATCTAGTCCAACCCCCTGCTCAGGCAGGAAACCCTATGCAATTTCGGTCAAATGGCTGTCCCGTCTCTTCTTAAAAACTTCCAGTGTTGGAGCATTCACCGCTTCTGGAGGCAAGTAGTTCCACTGGTTAATTGTTCTCACTGTCAGAAAGTTTCTCCTTAGTTCTAGGTTGCTTCTCTCCTTGATCAGTTTCCATCCATTGCTTCTTGTCCTGCCTTCAGGCGCTTTGGAGAATGGCTTGACTCCCTCTTCTTTGTGGCAGCCCCTGAGATATTGGAACACTGCTATCATGTCCCCCCTCGTCCTTCTCTTCGTTAAACTGGACATATCCAATTCCAGCAACCTTTCCTTATATGTTTTAGCCTCCAGTCCCCTAATCACCTTTGTTGCTCTTCTCTGTACTCTTTCTAGAGTCCCTTTCTTCCCGCAAGAGGTAAGAGTCTAACACTGCAGTCTGTTGCAGCTGTTTGGGATCTGGGTCTGGGGGGATCTTTTCCTCTCCCCCTTAATCCCTCCCTTGAGGATCCAAAGCCACCTAATGCTTTCATGCAGAGCGACATCGCCTTAGCCGTATTTCATTACAGGCTTCTGTCTCTGATAATTTGCTCTGCTCCGATGGGTCAGAAAGACCAAAAGCTTTGCTGTCTTCTGCGTTTGTCCCTTCCGAGGACACGTCAAACTCCCCCTGCCCACCAGCCAAACCACCAAACCGGAAAATGCAAGTGGATCTTTATTTGGGAATTCTCTCTCCTCGTGTGAGCCTCCCACGGCCTATTCAAAACTCCCCTGGAGATTTATTTACGTAGTGCCCATCTTCCACAATCTCCTCCTGAATAACAAAGAGGAGAGGGAGAACCCTGGGTTGGGGTCAGTGCTATTGCATATCAAGGTTATTTTGTTCATTGCTGTTGACTACGGCTAGCCCCTTGAGCATTTTCTCCATGGAAATGCTCAAACTGACGTTTTGTGAGTCCCGATCATTACAGCCTTGTGCTTTTGTAGCTCAGATTAATTAATGGAGAATAAAATAGCCCTCTCTGGATCTTAATATCTGCTAGACATATGTATGGCAAAAGGTCAATTGTGAACTGTGACCAGATTTTACCATCCAGCTGAGATGCCCGCCTGCAGCAGAACATTTAAGAAGCGTCAAACTACGCAAAGGAAGATGGATGGGAAAGACTTTGTGTAATCCTGCCTTATCAAGACTCTCAATTGCAGAAGGTCATAGCATGCAGATAGGATTCTGTGAAAGAGTTTGCACTCAACTCGTAAACATTAAGTAGGTGTAGAGCAGGGGGTCTTCAAATTTGCTATGACTTTTATGATTCGTGGATTTCAACTCCCAGAATTCCTGAGTCAGCATGGCTCAGCTTGGAAACCTCTCCCTTTCCCCTCAGCATGACTGGCTCAGGAATTCTGGGAGTTGAAGTCCACAAGTCATAAAAGGTCGCAATTGATTCACCAATTGCGACCTTTTCTGGACCGGGACGCCTTGCGCACAGTCACCCATGCTCTCGTCACCTCCCGCCTGGACTATTGTAACGCTCTCTACATGGGGCTCCCTTTGAGGAGCACCCGGAGGCTTCAACTGGTCCAGAATGCGGCCGCGCGGGCGGTGTTGGGAGGGACTCGCCGCTCCCATGTAACACCGCTGCTGCGCGAGCTGCACTGGTTGCCAGTGGCCTTCCGGGTGCGCTTTAAGGTGTTAGTTACCACCTTTAAAGCGCTCCATGGCATCGGACCTGGTTATCTCCGAGACCGCCTTCTGCCACAGATTCCCTCCCATAGACCGGTACGCTCCCACAGAGTGAGTCTCCTCAGGGTGCCGTCGG
>NW_015404420.1:0-2930 GCF_001527695.2 Protobothrops mucrosquamatus
GCTCCCGGGCAGGGAAAGTCCTCGACTTACGACCAGTTGGGTAGTCCTCGACTTACGACCGGTTTAGTCCTCGACTTATGACCGGTGTAGTCCTCGACTTACGACCGGTTTAGTCCTCGACTTACGACCGGTTGGGGTCGCGGCATTAAAAAGGTTGAGAACCACTGCTCTAACACGCCATAGATAGGACTGCTCTTGCAGAGTATCCAGGAGCTTCAACTGGTGCAGAATGCAGCTACGCAGTTATGTGCACACAATAGGATGGCACACAATACACATCTGTTCCATGAGCGGCATTGCCTGCCAACTTCCTTCTAAGTGGAGTTCTAGGTGCTGGTTTTGATCTTTAAAGCCCTACTTGACATAAGACCAGGTTATCTGAGGGCCTGCCTCTTTTTTTTATTTATATTTAAAAATTGCCCATGTCCCTCTTCCAGATCACATCTACCTGTTCCATCAGGTTAAAGCAAAAGGTATGCTGCGGGTCCTGTCTACTAAGGAGTAACATCTTGCAGCATCCAGAGGCTTTTCTGTTGTCGCCCCATCTCTAAAACATCATTCCTCCCCCCTCCCAAGAGAAGTTGGCGCAATCCCTGCCTTATGGAAAGCCCTGAAAACATAATTCTTCCATCAGCCTAGAGCAGGGCTTTTCAACCTTTTCACCCATTGTACCACTTTTAGGATATGGCAATATCCAAGTACCATCAGTCGCTTAGCAAGGTGTCAAAAACTTGATGACCAAAAAAAAAAAAAAAGGAAAAAAGTGATAAAGTACAGGTAGTCCTCGACTTACAACAGTTCACTTAGTGACTGTTCGAAGTTACAATGGCACTGAAAAAAGTGCCCCCCAAGCCACAGCAAGACACCTGCCTGCCCACCCAGTGACGCTCTTCCTCCTGTCTGAGGTTTTCATTGTTGTGAGCATTTCTGTTGAGGATTGGCAGCGGGGGTGGGGTGGAGGGTGTTTGGTTTTTATTTCCCGTCTGCTGGGTGGTTGCAGCAGGTTTTGGTCATTTCACATGACCCTGGGACACTGTGACCGTCATAAATATGAATCAGTTGCCAAGCATCTGAATATAAATCACAAGACCCTGGAGATGCTGCAACATTCCAGGTGATCGGCGCTTCTTCTGGGCTCAGCAGAAGCACTAGGATCAGCGCTGAGCTCCAGCTGGAGCCTGGCGCTGATCTTGGCGCTTCCACTGAGCCCTGACAGACCTGCAGCTCCAGCTCAGGCTTGTGCGGTGCTGCCACCAGTTCAGCTCATTCCCCTCCCCCGCTACTTTTCTAGGATGGTCGCGTACCACCTGCCAGGTGCCAATGTACCACAGGTGGTACCCGTACCACTGGTTGAAAAGCCCTGGCCTAGAGCACAGCTGTCAAACTCGCCGCATCACGTGACGTGTTGTGATGTATCGTGACTTTTTTTGCATTGCCGGATAATGCAACCAGCCCACAGGCCGACAGTTTGATACTCCTGGCCTAGAGGATTCCATGGTGAACCTGCAATATGTCAAGTGACAACTGTTCTCCTGTAATTTTGGATATTTTTGTTTTTATATTTTTTTATTTGAGTGTTTTATTTTTTATTATGCTTTGTACACTGCCCCGAGTTTGGTGATATGGATGGGTAAATTAATTTACTTATATTTAGCACAGGGCAGTGTACAAAACATAATACATGTATCTTATAATCTTACAACCAAGATCAAAAATGGATCTTTCATCGTTAGGAAGAGATTGCTAGATTATGTACTCTAGAAATCTTTTCACTCACATACATAAAAAAAATCAGAGATATGATTGTAAATAGCCCTACTTCGTTCGTATTTTTTTAAAATTGATAGTTTAAACTTTTTAAATATAACTTTAAAAATACAGTTGGAGAAGTAAGCATTTGCTTGGTTGATAGAGAAGGCTATATTTCTCAGAGCCTCGCTCTGTTCCTCCCACGAGACTTAAAAACCACCCTTTTAAGATTTCTATAATGCAATATAGCTCCCTGAAAGCAATGCTTTGATTCTAGTACCTGAATGAATAATAGAAACATTTTGAGGGGCCGTCAAACGCTTAAAAAAAGCTCAAGGAATTTTTGTATAACAAGAACAAAGCTATCACTGCACTGATTGTTTCAACTTAGGCCTAAAGGAGATTTTGTCACTGTTTGTTTAAGACTGTTTACCCAGCTTTACTCCACCTGCCAGTTCTGTTTCAAGGTGAAGGAAGGTGGCTTCATTCCACAAACCACACTATCCCTTCCTAATCTGGTGCCCTCCAGATGTGCAGGACCACAACGTCTATCATACCAGCCACGCCAGTTGCAGATGGCGTGAATTGCAAGACTAAGTTGAGAATTCTACTGTAAGAATAATCCTCTCTAATACCGGGAAAGATTTTATTTGAAGAAAGATACTGTGGTCTTCCAAAAAATAATATTTTAAAGAAATAAAGAATCAGGTACTCCATAACAAGAGCTTTATAAAGTTTATTTCTGCAGTGAAGCCAGTATCATATAAATTATTTCCAAACACATTGGTTGCCATTGCGCTACCATGGTGGCAAAGATAGGGTTTTAGGATTTGTCCACTCATAATCCAAATTTTGTAGCCCATAATCCAAATTCTACTTCACTGCCAAACTCTTCATCTCACCTCCATTGCACAGAATCAGAGTTTGGGCACATTTTTAACATGATTGCCGTACATAACATAATTTGAATTTTCTGGATGAAAGTAGTGCAGCAGTTACAAACATCCTCAATGTTTCAGATAGTCATTGTCCGCGGATTTGAAATCGATGGATATTTGGTTTCTTAATGCAAGGTTCACCAAAGGTAGTGTTTCCACCTGCCTCTTAATGAAATTTGATTCCTTGAGCAAGAGGCAAATCTTTGCTGTAATTAATTGTGCTGAAAGATAAAACAGAAAAAA
>NW_015404421.1:0-1900 GCF_001527695.2 Protobothrops mucrosquamatus
AATTGGAGTATCCTCACCTACAATTCCCATAATTCCCAGCCAGCATGCTCATTGGTATTTGTGTTGTAATTACCTATACTGGGAGGCATTAGGTTAGAGAAGATGTTCAGAGCCTTCTTCCTAAATATCTTATCAACCTCTTGATCTTCTCCAACTTAATGCCTCCAGGTCTGCTCAACTACAATGCAACTACCAATGAGTAAGCAATTATGGGAATTAGGGAAGAATGCCTTAAATATCTTGTAGATTTTCCCCCTACACTACATTCTTACCTTATATTGTTCTATATTGGTGACAGAATCAGAAAAAGCATTTTACAAGTAGAGAAGGAAGGATTTTAACTGGGATTAAAAACTAGCTAAGGATTGTGCAACTGGTTAAGCATGTGTGCAAAGATTTGAATTGCCCTACAACAGGGCTTTTCAACCTTTTCACCCATTTTACCACTTTTAGGATATGGCAGTATCCGAGTACCACCAGTCGCCTAGCAAGGGGTCAAAAACTTGATGACAAAAAAAAAGGAAAAAAGTGATGAAGTACAGGTATTCCTCGACTTACTACAGTTCGCTTAGTGACTGTTCGAAGTTACAATGGCACTGAAAAAAGTGCCCCCCCAAGCCACAGCCGAGCAAGACATCTGCCTGCCCACCTGGCGGCGCTCTTCCTCCTGTCCGAGGTTTTTATTGTTGTGAGCATTTCTGTTGAGGATTGGCAGCGGGGATGGGGTATGGGGGGGTGTTTGGTTTTTATTCCCCCCGTCTGCTGGGTGGTTGCAGCAGGTTTTAGTCACTTCACATGACCCTGGGACACTGTGACCGTCATAAATATGAATCAGTTGCCAAGCATCTGAATGTAAATCACAAGACCCTGGAGAGGCTGCAACATTCCAGCTGATTGACACTTCTTCTGGGCTCAGCAGAAGCACCAGGATCAGTGCCGGGCTCCAACTGGAGCCTGGCGCTGATCCTGGCGCTTCCGCTGAGCCCTGACAGCCCTGCAGCTCCAGCCATCTCTTGCTCAGGCTTGTGCGGTGCTGCCACCGGTTCAGCTCATTCCCCTCCCCTGCTACCACTTTTCTAGGATGCTCGCGTATCACCTGCCAGGTGCCAATGTACCACAGGTTGTACCCGTACCACTGGTTGAAAAGCCCTGGACTACAATATTCTTTATGTAAAGAAGAGATTTTGCACCCCTGCTGTAATAGACTTAACAAACTGCATGTCCCATTAACACTGCTGTAACAAGTGGGGTTCACATTTGCACAGCGTATAAAACCGTGGCATTTCAAAGTGCCAAAAGAGAATCAGATCTAACCTCAAAGCAGCACCTGACAGGCTGTTACTTCTTCGAAGTTGAAGAATGGTTGAAATGGTGCTTTGTGATCTCCGTATAAATCAGAATATTCTATGCTTCACTCTGCAGTGAAGATGTTGTACAGGAAAGACAGAGCCAGATGGTTCAAACTGTGAGCAGTACAGTTGATAAGTTAGTAATTATCATTAAATGACGATTTAGTTCGCTTAAGCTATTTTTCCTTGTTTTATAGCCTCTCTCTCCATGAACACTTCGACTAGAATATGTCCATTTTCCCCCCCCCCAATATGATCACCAACCCAAGTTCCTGCCTCTTTTTTCCTTTTGTTTGTCCAGAACAGAAATCTCTTACAGAATGAAAATAGACATGTCCAACATCAAAAAGAAAAAAACCCATCTCTTGTTGAGTACAATGGAAAGTGGGGAGGACACATCAAATCTCAAGTATTTCATTATCAGTTATCTACTTCCTGTCCTCAAAATTCTCTTCTGTGTAGGAAATCCTAAATATGTTTCACCTTAAGTTGTTCTCCTTGACTCTATGATAGTATCATAGAATACTTGGGCCGGAAGGGACCTGGAAGGT
>NW_015404421.1:9824-12754 GCF_001527695.2 Protobothrops mucrosquamatus
GAGCCAGCAGTGTGCTGCAGCTGCCAAAAAAGCCAACACAGTGCTGGGCTGCATTAACAGAGGGATAGAATCAAGATCACGTGAAGTATTAATACCACTTTACAATGCCTTAGTAAGGCCACACTTGGAATACTGCATCCAGTTTTGGTCACCACGATGTAAAAAAGATGTTGAGACTCTAGAAAGAGTACAGAGAAGAACAACAAAGATGATTAGGGGACTGGAGGCTAAAACATATAATGAATGGTTGCTGGAATTGGGTATGTCTAGTTTAACGAACAGAAGGATGAGGGGGGACATGATAGCAGTGTTCCAATATCTCAGGGGCTGCCCCAAAGAAGAGGGAGTCAAGCTATTCTCCAAGGCGCCTAAAGGCAGGACAAGAAGCAACGGGTGGAAACTAATCAAGGAGAGAAGCAACCTAGAACTAAGGAGAAACTTCCTGACAGTTAGAACAATTAACCAGTGGACCATCCTGCCTCCAGAAGTGGTGAATGCTCCAACACTGAAAGTTTTTAAGAAGAGACTGGACAGCCATTTGTCTGAAATGGTATAGGGGTTTCTACCTGGGCAGGGGGTTGGACTCGATGACCTCCAAGGTCCTTTCCAACTTTATTATTATTATTATTATTATTATTATTATTATTATTATTATTATTATTATTATTATTATTATTATTATTATTATTATTATTATTATTATTATTATTATATTAATTACTCGTGAGGAGGTAGCCTTGCTCCTCTTGATGGGCTGCACCAGAAGCTGGCTATTTAGCACAGCAGACAGATGGAGACAACGTTGGGGACAATGTGTTTGTTTCTTTGCTGTGTTTTCTTGCCTTGAACTTGGGATCGTGTCTCTTCAGCTGTGGACTTGCCTTTGTCTTGGAACTTGCCTTTGCCTGGAGGACCGGACCTGCTTGTCAAGTTTCAAAGCCCAGTCTTGCTGGTGCAACAGATATTGCTTCTCAGTTTGCCAACAAACTCAGGGGGAGGGCAGAGGTTTGGAATGCAGACTTCAAAGATTAAGAAAGCAGACTGTGGGAACCAAGGACAATGGAAACTAAGTTTCTCCTTAGTTCTAGGTTGCTTCTCTCTTTGGTTAGTTTCCATCCGTTGCTTCTTGTCCTGCCTTCAGGTGCTTTGGAGAATAGCTTGACTCCCTCTTCTTTGTGGCAGCCCCTGAGGTATTGGAACACTGCTATCATGTCCCCCCTGAGTCTTTCTCTTCATTAAACTAGACATACCCAATTCCAGCAACCGTTCCTTATATGTTTTAGCCTCCAGTCCCCTAATCATCTTTGTTGCTCTTCTCTGCACTCTTTCTAGAGTCTCAACATCTTTTTTACATCGTGGTGACCAAAACTGGATGCAGTATTCCAAGTGTGGTCTTACCAAGGCATTGTAAAGTGGTATTAACACTTCACGTGATCTTGATTCTATCCCTCTGTTAATGCAGCCATTGATTGGGCAGCATGACCTGATCCAGAGAGAGGAGAAAGAAATTAATGCTTTTACTATAGGGGATGGGGAGGAGTCCTGCCAGAGCTGGTTTTACTTTCATATGTGCCGAAATGGTGTACTCAATAAAGCTTTGTATTAAGAGCCTGAAGAGTCTTGAAGGTGTTTGCTTGGTTGGGTTCATCAGTCAGAACCTTGACACTGCCTTTGCCTTGAGGACCAGTGTTGACTTCATTTGAATAGCCTGTGGAAATTACTGTGATTGAACTGGTGCCAGCACAGGGAATAGCTGGGGAATACCCATTCAGGCTTGGAAGTCTTAATAAAGATTCCTTAGACCCATGGTATGCATATGTGTGTATGCATGAGCGGGATAGCACACATTGGGCCCTATCTCACACAATGCAATGCAGTGTTGAGAAAAGGAAAGTTTTATATTAGGCAAGAAAACTCTAATGCACAGCTATAGAATAGGTGGTACCTGGTTCAACAGCAGTAACTGAGAGGGATGAAGGAATCCTAATGGACATCATTTAAGTATGAGCCAACAGTGTGCTGCAGATACCAAAAAAGCCAATGCAATCCTCAGCTGCATCAACAGAGGGATAGTCTAAAGATCACGTGAAGTGTTAGTTTCAAGATCATGCTTGGAATACTCCATCCAGTTTTAATTAAAAAGATGTTGAGATTCCAGAAAGAGTGCAGAGAACCACAACAAAGATGCTAAGGGCTCTAGAGGCTAAACCATATGACAAATAGTTGTGGGAACTAGGTATATCTAGTCAACAAAGAGAAGGACTGTGGATTACATTAGGGATCCCCAACCCAGTCTATGGACCAGTACCGGTCCGTGGCATGCCAGCAACTGGTCCGCACAAACAAGCAAAGCCCCATCCATGGGATGCAGGCAACACACAAAACCACGCACTCTCCGGTCCACAGAAAAACCTTTCACCACAGAACTGGTCTCTGGTGCTCAAAAGGTTGGAGCCTCTGGATTACATGATAGCAGTTTTCCAGTGCTTGAGGGGTTGTTACAGAGAAGAAGGGTTTGATCTATTCTCCCAGGCACCTGAGGGCAGGACAAGAAGTAATGAATGGAAACTTATCAAGGAGAGATCCAACCTAGAACTAAGGAGAAGTTTCCTGAAAGTGAAAACAATTGACAGTGGAACGGCTTGCCTCCAGAAGTTGTGGGTGCTCCATCGCTGGGGATTTTTAAGAAGAGATTGGGCAGCCATTTGTGTGGCATGGTATAGGGACTCCAACTTGAGCAGGGGTTGGACTAGAAGACCTCCAAGGTCCCTTTCAACTCTTACTCTGTTATTATGGAAAAGGGAGAAGTAGGAACGACATGCCCCCATTCATTGCAGATCTTCTGAGAGGTGCTCCTAGCTCTACCTAGTTGGAGAATGTGAAGTCTATAAAGAAGTCCCAAATGTGCTTTTTTCCCATGAGGCAACTGG
>NW_015404422.1:0-2929 GCF_001527695.2 Protobothrops mucrosquamatus
CAGACATATTTATGATTTTGTTTCTTGCTCGGCAATAGAAGTATGGAAGATAGATTGCAAAGCATTGGATAATCTCACTTGATCATAAATTGGGCTGGACTTCCCTTTAACAATAAAGTATCCCTAATCACCCTTTACAACAGCAATGGGTAATAAGTACCCTTTCTGGTATTCTTGAACTGCAGGTGCCCCTCTTTTTATCATTACCCATGCTGGATAGATTATTTAACAATATGTAGGGAATTTAGTCATACCCATTCCTTCTTTGAGTAGGCCAGATGGATTTTTCCTACTTTTTCTCTATGAAAGCATTTAAATAGATATTGTTAGAGTCGCTCTCACTTGGACAATGAGTGCACAGTAATGTGATTATGGACTATCCTTGACTTAGTCCTCTTTAGAGCAAAATTTTCTGTTCTAATTTGATAATTTTGGGCAATTATGACTCAGATATTAACATCCATTAGGATATAATCACAGGTAATATCTTCTCTTCATGTACATTCCAGTATTTGTACATGAAAATACTGATGAGTTAATTTGGATATCTCAATAGGTATGAGCAAGGGAACCTTCTTCAGTCTTCTGCTGCCCACATTTGTTCAGTTATATCCCTTCAGTTGGGGAGTGTTATACTAGGTATCAAAGCATCATAGAAATGATGCCTGTACTAAGTGTAGTATTGTACAGGACTACTTATTTATGCCTACTAGGCATAAGATAGTGACTCTAAATGGCTTGGAGACTGACAATCTGAAGGATCATCTTTGGGACTATGAACCTGCCCATTTATCAACATGATGCAATCCTTGAATCCTTCCCATTGCCAAAAGCTCATCTTTTTGGCACAGCAGGGAAGATTTTCTTCCTATGGAATGTGTAATATTGAATTTAATTGCATTATATTTATTCTGTTTTATTACTTGTATTTTAATTGCTATAAACAACCTCAAGTGTTAGATTTACAGTTGGCTGTAAATGAAACCAATAAAATAAATACATATGTGACAAAGTTAATATTTTCTTCTTTATAAACCTTCTTTCTGTTCAAATAATTTAGCAATAAAGCATATCTGTCAATGTCACTCATTTTGGAACTCCTTAGGCTGGAAAGATTTTTTTTTTAAAAAAAAATCTGGATGTCTCTCTCCCCCCCCCAGACATACACATGTCATGTTTTGAAACCCAAATAAGTGCTTTCCCTATGGAGCTGACAAAGAACATGTAACTGCAAAAGAGAATCTAGTGAGGCTGACCTTGCTATGGGCCAACATGCCGTAAAATGGGAAAAAAACGTTCCCTTATGCGTGAATTCATAACACAACGTGTTAAACTCCCTGAGTGTCTGTCCAATTGAGTTGCATGACTGGGTAGAAAAGGGAATATTATCCAGCAGCAGCTATAGTCTTTAAACTGAGCTTCCCAAGGGCATACATCACATGAATTTGAGTAAAGAAAAAAAATCCAATATCTACAACGAACACAAGAATAAACCTTGATCAGCATAGGATGAAATACATGGTCAAGAAATGCTGTATCAGGAATGTAACAGGAAGCACAAGATAGAACACACTGAGGTTAGGCTAGGTATTTGCAACAATCATTTTTTTAGGAACTGCTTAAAAGAAGGAACAGAACAGAAAGGGAATAACAGAGTTGGAAGGGACATTGGAGGTCTTCTAGTCCAACACCCTGCTCAGGCAGAAAACCCTATACCATTTCAGACAAATGTTTGTCCAATCTCTTCTTAAAAACTTCCAATGTTGGAGTGTTCACAATTTCTGGAGACAAATTATTTCACTGATTAATTGTTCTGACTATCAGAAAATTTCTCCTTAGTTTCTAGGTTGCTTCTCTCCTTGATTAGTTTCCATCCATTGCTTCATGTCCTGCCTTCAGGTGCTTTGGAAAATAGCTTGACTCCCTCTTCTTTGTGGCAACCCCTGAGATATTGGATCACTGCTATCATGTCATCCATAGTCCTTCTTTTCATTTAAACTAGACATACCCAACTTCAGCAGCCGTCCTTTATATGCTTTAGCCTCCAGTCCACTAATCATCTTTGTTGCTCTTCTCTGTACTCTTTCTAGAGTCTCAACATCTTTTTTACATCGTGTTGACCAAGATTGTAAGCGGTATTCCAAGTGTGGCCTTACCAAGATATTGTAAAGCAGTATTAACCTTCATGTGATCTTGATTCTATCCCTCTGTTAATGCAGCCCAGCACTGCATTGGCTTTTTTGGCAGCTGCAGCACACTGCTGGCTCATATTTAAGTGATTGTCCACTAGGACTCCAAGATCCTTCTCACAGTTACTACTATTGAGGCTTATTGGAAATCCTGGAATGGACAAAAGACGGAATCTTTGAGGAGCACTGACAATGACCATGCATTAATAATGACAGGCATAGACTTAAGGCAACTTTTTTGGGGGGTGGAATTGGCATTATATGGTTCCAGACCATTCCCCTAACCTGCTACCAAGGTAATTGGGAATTTTAGAAATGGTTGTCTCAATGTATCAGGAGACCACCTAGTTGAATTAAAGATTGGTGCTGCTAAATTTTGATTTTCAGTTTCCTGAATGCATTTTCCCCCAGCAAAAAAAAAAAGTGTTTGTTTTTCTCCTTCATTTTAGGGTGCTTTCAAATTACATCATTTTTGTCTTTTCCTCTTTTTTCTTGCTGGTCGAATTAGCTACACTATCAACCAACATATAAGGAATGGTTCAGTTGCGGTTTCAGTTGGGGCTTGGAATTTATTCTTATTTTATTTATTTATTAAAATGTTATGCCACCTATCTCCCCTATAAGTTGACCCTGGGTGGCTTACAAGTTATAAAACAAACGGAAAAATAATTAAAACATTAAAGACGTCTTTTCTATAGTTTCAGCTGAAAAGAATTCCAGAATGCGTAACATTAGATATA
>NW_015404423.1:0-2927 GCF_001527695.2 Protobothrops mucrosquamatus
AGCTAATTTTTTGTTGTCCAGGCCAAGAATGGACTTCCGGAAGTGGCATCCATACAGAGAACCAGTTGTTCACATATTTGAATCCTACCATTGGAACTAGGTATGTCTAGCCTAATGAAGACAAGGACTAGGGGTGGCATGAGAGCAGTGTGGCAATATCTGAGGTGCTGTCCCAGAGAGAAGAGAAGGTCAGCCTATTCTCCAAAGTTCCCAAAGGCAGGACAAGAAGCAATCGATGGAAGCTTATCAAAGAGAGACCCAACCTAGAATTAAGGAGACTTTCTTGACAGTGAGAGCAAATAACCAGTGGAACTGCTTCTTTCTCAGAGTTCATCACTGGAGTTTTCAAGAAGATATAGGACAGCTGGCTGGGGAATTCTGGGAATTGAAGTCCACCAGTCTTAAAGTTGCCAAGACTGGACACCTGTGACTTAGATAGTTGGGTGGGGAAAAAATCAGAAAGCTAACTCTAACGAATATCCAATGTTTGTGGCCCAGATCTTGTAGCCTTAAGGAAGAGCAGCTTTTTCTTCTGAAGAGAATTGCCTCGGCGCAACGGTATTGGAAAACTCACAAACGTGCAAGAAACGCGTCAGTTGGAAATATTTATAGTTTTTCCTTTCTACGTTTTACCCAGTTGACAACGCTACCTAAGGCTATGTACAAGGATTAGAATAAGAAAAAAACATCAAATGAAAAAAACATCAACCTGATTTTACAAATGAATGCTTGTAAATATGATCCACTGAGTTAAAGGGGATTTACTCCTAAGTGACACGTTGGTTCACCCTCATGTGGAGCACTCCATTTCAACTATAATAATAATACAGGTCGTCTTTGGCTTATGATCACAACTGACCCCAAATGTTCTGTAGCTCAGTGAGACATTTGTGAAATGAGTTTTGCCCCATTTTACGACCTTTCTTGCCACCGTTGTTAAGTGAATCCCTGCAGCTGTTAAGTTAGTAACACGGTTGTGAAGTGAACTTGGCCTCCCCATTGACTTTGCTTGTCACATGACTCCGGGATACTGCAACCATCATAACTATGAGTCAGTTGCCAAGCATCTGAATTTTGATCATGTGACTCTGGGGGTGCTGTAACGGTCGTAAGTGGGAACAATGGTCATAAGTCAATTTTCTCAGTGCCGTTGTAACTTCGAACGGTTACTAAATGTCTAGTTTAATGAAGAGAAGGACGAGGGGGGACATGATAGCAGTGTTCCAATCTCTCAGGGGCTGCCACAAAGAAGAGGGAGTCAGGCTATTCTCCAAAGCACCTGAAGGGAGGACAAGAAGCAATGGATGGAAACTAATCAAGGAGAGAAGCAACCTAGAACTAAGGAGAAATTTCATGACAGTTACAACAATTAACCAGTGGAACAACCTGCCTCCAGAAGCGGTGAATGCTCCAACACTGGAAGTTTTTAAGAAGAGACTGGACAGCCATTTGTCTGAAATGGTATAGGGTTTCCTGCCTGAGCAGGGATTGGACTAGAAGACCTCCAAGGTCCCTTCCAACTTTATTATTATTATTATTATTATTATTATTATTATTATTATTATTATTATTATTATTATTATTATTATTATTATTATTATTATTATTATTATTATTATTATTATTATTAACTGTCGTATATTGAGGACTACTTGTATAGTTCTTCCAGTGTCTGGGTGCTTCAAAGGGCAAAATCACCTGTAGAGAGCTGGATAAGGTTTTCAAGGCCATCCAGCTAAATTCCTGCCTCAGTGCTTTTGCACAGCTTGATTCTTTTTCTAAATAGGAGAAATTGTGCCAATAACAACAGCCAAGGCACAACCCAAGATTAGAAGTGCTGAAAGTCTTTTTTTAAATTTTATTGCAAGCATCTAAATCAGTGTCACCCAGATCAGGGGTCTCCAACCCCCGGTCCATGGACCAGCATAGGCCATGACATGCCAGAAACCGGTGCCAACAAGCAAAGCTCCATCCACAGGATGCAGGCCGCACGTGAAGCCATGCTTCTTCTGGTCCGTGGAAAAACCTCTCTCCATGTAACTGGTCCCTGGTGCCCAAAAGGTTAGGGGCGGCTGACCTAGATAACATTATGTGTGGATTTCAACATGTAGATTCTCCACAGTGGCCATGCTGGCTACGAGTGGGAGTGTACCTATCTGGAAGTTACTTTGTTAACCCCGATTTTGAGGATTGCACAAAACAATCCTTGGGTGTTGACCTGGAAGCTCACATTTCCAACCATTGACCAGGTTGGGAAGTTCTGATCTCCATATTTTCCAGGTAATGATCTAATTTTTAAACTCCTATTCCTGGGAATCTCAGAGTTCTTTGGAAAACACTCAGGAGATCAATGAAGACACTGAGATGTCCTTCTCTGCCATTTGTAATTATATGAATATATAGGGAGCACAGAAAGGGGTCTTTGGGTTAGACAAGGCTAGGAGATACGTAGCTTGAAATTCCACATCAACTACAAATTTCTCTTTCAAGCAGCTGTTTCTCCTACTCGTTCTGGAGGTAACTCAGAGGCAGCTGTGCACATTGGATTTGTTTGAAAGGCAACAGAGTTAGACAAAGGACTGCCTAGTCCAGGGGTAGGCCACCTTGGCTCTTTTATGACTCATGGACTTCAACTCCCAGAATTCCTGAGCCAGCATGGCTCATCTTGGAAACCTCTCCCTTTCCCCTCAGCGTGGCTGGCTCAGGAATTCTGGGAGTTGAAGTCCATGAGTCATAAAAGAGCCAAGGTTGCCTACCCCTGCTCTAAACTAATAAAGTCTACATTAATTAACATTAATTATGCTTTCATATGTTCCTCTAGGTCAGGGGTAGGCAACCTTGGCTCTTTTATGACTCGTGGACTTCAACTCCCAGAATTCCTGAGCCAGCATGGCTCAGCTTGGAAACCTCTCCCTTTCCCCTCAGCA
>NW_015404424.1:0-2927 GCF_001527695.2 Protobothrops mucrosquamatus
TTTTGCTGTTTAAGAAACATGAACATGAAATGCATTTAAGATTTCCATGTGCATAATCCTAGTAAGGCACCATTTTTACTCATGGAGCTTTTTAGAAATGCCTATTTGCTATTTTACTAAAGCCCCTACAATGGAGCTATTCCTAGTGGCTCTTCTTCCAACTTCAGTATCCTGCAAGACTTACTGGAAACCCATGAGAGGTAAACGAGGAATACAAACAAGGCAGGATTCCCAGTTGCATGAATAAACCTATACATGCATGCAGATGCAATTGTATGTGGTAGGTCACTCAGACAGGGCTTCTCTGAATGCATAAACAACAGAAGGGCAAAGGTAGCACACGTGCCTCCCTCCTGCACATTCAACAAACACAATAAGTGAGCGACATCTAAACTTGCACAAAGCATGAAAAGGTTTTATCTGATGTATGGGGGTCAGGTGGAGGTAATGAGTTTTAGGGAGAAGGGGGGAAAGAAATGATTATTCCCAACTGAGTACAGGTAATCCTCACTTAGTGACCATTCAAACTTATAATGAACCCCCAAAAGGTACTTACTGTATGACCTGGGTTCAAAGTTGCAGCAGCCAGGCCCCACACACCTCTACCACCACATGATCACATTTTGGGTGTTTAGCAATTGGGTTGCCCTTACGGCCATCTACAGCGCCCTGTGGTCAGGGGACTGTGATTTGCCTTTTTTTGCCAGAAACTGGCATTTACTTCTAGTTTCCAACAAAAAGCAAACATTGTGAACGATGGATTTCTTTAGTGTTCACGTGGTGTTCGATTCATGACCACTTAATGACCACCACAAAAAAATGTCATAAAATCAGGCTGGTCACATGACGACCTACTTCACAGCTGGCATGACTCAGAACTGTGATTCTTGGCTCAACTGCGGTCACAAGTCAAGGACTATCTGCAATTCCTCAGGCATCAACTTTTTAAATTCAGTGTTTATTTAAATATAACTAGGTGAGGAGAAAATATAGGGATTCAGCTCTAAATCTTGGTGAAATAAAATTTAAAATCAGAAGAAGGAAAAGGAAAAGTAAGAAAGCTTAAAAGAATGAAAAAAAAATGAAATAAAGAATATATATATATATATATATATAGAGAGAGAGAGAGAACACTAAAAGTTTTAAAAGCAGAACACAGTGGGATGGAAAATGCACCTGATATGGAATTGCTGCCTGCAAAGCTGAATGAGCAATCTGTATTGAAAGAAAGGAGGGGGGGGAGGGAGTGATACAGAGCAGTCAGTGCTGACCATAAGATTAGAAGAATTAAATGCAAAGAAGAGGATAGCACAATCAAAAAGGCCAAATCAAATCAAAGAAGTAACAATACCCATCACATCTAGTGCTATCAGAGAACCATAAGATTTCTATAACTCCCTTCTAGCATCTAGGAGGTCATCTCAATTTTTGCAATCTAGATCTCATAGCCGTAAAACAATACAAATAAATGCAGCTGGCACTTGGTATGCTTCACATCTATGACAAAACGCAGCCAGCGTGCCCTCTAGTGGCACACCTTGGGAAGCGCGTGAGAATGTCACATACTATTCTGCAATAGCATTGTGGTGTCCTGGTTAATGTAACAATAGTTAGTTAGTTGCGAAGTCATGTCCAACCCATCGCGACCCCATGGACAATGTTCCTCCAAGCCTTCCTGTCCTCTGCCATCTTCTGGAATCCATTTAAGCTCATGCCTACTGCTTCAGTTACTCCATCCAGCCACCTCATTCTCTGTCATCCCCTTCTTCTATTGCCCTCAATCTTTCCCAGCATTAGACCCTTCTCCAGTGACTCCTTCCTTCTCATTAGGTGGCCAAAGTACCATACACTAATAGTAATAATAATACAAAGCACAAACATTTTTGTTTACCACACCCAGATGTGTGTACAGTGCAGTACTGAGACTGAATCATAGGATTGGAAGGGACCTTGGAGGTCGTCTTCTTCAACCCACTGCCCAAGGCTGGAATCAGGAGACTGTGGGCAGGATTCTTTAGAATGGTAACCAGAATCTGACAATCAATTCAATTCAAATGCCTAAAGATTAATATGGCTCCAACTGAGATCATGTCTCTAATTACAAGGGATAGTTTTAGATCTTGTTGGTGAACACACATGATAATTTAAATATATACAGCTGATCTTCTGAGTTTATTTTAATTTTGGTTTTGGATAAGGCCGGTGAAATAATAGGCAATGTATTAAATACATTTAAAAAAGCAAGTTGAGACATACAGTATGCAAAAGGTCTCTCATCCACTGAGGAGCATTTAGAGGCATAGTCCTACAAAATATTTGTAATCTCTTACTCCAATTTTCAATGGAGTATTAACTTTTCCAGAGCTTGTTTTAATGCTGACCCTTCACTCATCCTGGAAGGTACATTCCCCTAAAATTCCAATATCGCAATGTTGGATCAGGTATGACTGAATCCATGAATCACATTTTTCTTGATTGTGCCTTTTATACAAGTTTAACACAATGGTTTGTCCAATCGTCACTAAAAAAAAAAAACCCTCTTCCAAGTTGTGGGTGAGAAATTTTTCCCACAAACTGCAAAGTACCTTATGACTGACAGAAATCCCAGCTGTTTCACAGCCAAATTCTGGCTATGGATATGTTGCAAGAAGTTTACCACTTCAGTACAGAATAACCATTTATAGAGATAACCTTGCTTGCATGTGAAAATAATTGAATGCTTTATTAGGAATCAGGTTGGACTTCTGGTCAATGAAGTTGCACCCACTTATTCACAACTTTAAGCAGCTCCCATACCTCTTCTCTTGCCGAGATGGTTGAAGCAGGGGTATTAGGCACAGAACTGTGGGCAGTACTTGGGCCTGTTCCAGAGGAGCTCTGGGAATCTCCATCTCCAGCAACATCATGAATCTCTCGAGCAAGGATTG
>NW_015404424.1:11216-13430 GCF_001527695.2 Protobothrops mucrosquamatus
TGAATCCACAGATAATGGACCTGTGAAGACTCACAGGTTTCTATGCTGTTTTTATGTAGTCTCATTGGGAAAGGTCCTCTGGAATGAAATGTTAATAGTGACATTCATCTCTACTATTTTATAAAATCTAACTCCAAATGGCTGGTTGATACTCTTTAATATTGCCTAAATGAGATGGTGAGATGGCAGAGATGAATAATCTGAAATTCAATTAAGAAAGGATGGAGCTTTTGTCGTCAGTAGGGAACCCATATTATATTGGAATGCTATAATTCATAAATAAGTTACATTCTTCTGAAAAACCTGATTCACAGTATGGGCTAGCTCCTTAACCATATGCTTTCAAAGGACTGTCAAATGATGAGAAAAACTTGGCATTTAATTTAGTATGTCACCTGTGTCCATTTCTAAATTATCTGCATTCTATCTAAATTATTGCAATGTAGTTAGTATATGCTAATCCTTGTAAGACAATAAGAGTCATTGACAAATGACAGCCTAGAAATTATCAATAAACCTTGAGTAGAAAAATTTACATTGATACAATGTACATCTGCAAAGAAATTTACTTTGATCATATCACTTCAATACTGAAAAAATTGCATTGCTAGCCAATTTGAATTCCAAAGCAGAAGCTACTCACATTTGGACATGGGGGATGTTCCTCAAGTATCACATAGTTTGATATTGCCTCCTATATAAAGGAATTCTTACCAGCAAAAATATCCAGTTTAGGAACATTAAATTATAAGCTTGGAATAGAAACCCAAATTTAAAACAATGGAAAATGGGTACAGAAACAAGTTGATTTTATACAATTAAAGTCCTTTGAAATGCAAGAATGACATCCGTTGCCTTATCTACCTGTGTTAAACGTGACAGAGGGAAGCCGGCTCAGCATCCCCAGGTCCAGGGGCAGAACCTCAGCCCGTGTAGCTATCTGCAAGGCTTGCCCATCTTGAGACCCATTTTTGGCTACCTTGGGCTGAAGAGGACATCTGCAAAAGGCAGAAGATGTGACATGGTTAAAACAAGATTGTCCAAAGTTTAGTGTGGCATTTTAAAATTCCATCACAGCTAGATATTCATAAGTAACTGCTTTGCTGAAACACAGCTGGATTCAGATTTGATTTTTGAAAGAAAGTGAGGGATCAGTGGAAGATTCAACGGAGAAAAGAAGTCGCACATTGATTTTTTTTCCCCTCTTCAATCAATCTACAGTTCCCAATGATGCCCTTTCAGGTTTTTCTAGGTAGTCCAAAACTGCTTCCCACTTCTTCACCCAGGACAATGAACGTAAGTCAGAATCAAACTGATTACAGATAGTAATCAAAGTCTAAGAGCTACAAATATGAGCTTATATTACATGATAGTTACAAAATAGTAATAATTTTTTAAAGTCAACATGAAGTCTACAGTATCATTTATTAATATCATATTTATTTAAACACTGAAATCATATATTTCAAACCTAGACTGGAACATATTTATATTAGCATCAGAGTAATAAGTTCTATATAACAGTAAAAAAAAGGCATAGATCAAAACCTTAGTTTTAAAATAATCTGAGTGAAGTAATGTAAGGGGTGGACTCAGTTCATTAAGGGTTTTTTTTTCAAATGCTTTTGTATCTTTAATATTAAGATTGGTCTGGTTACAAAGTACAGGCATTTATATTGATTTACACTGGTGTGAAATTTCCAGGTATGCAAATGTAAAAGAATGCAGTTAAAAACATTAGTCTCTGTACATAAACTCAAAAATAAAACCCACTGAGTTAAATGGAGTTTATTCCAAAGTAAATAAATATTTTAAGGCTATCTGAGCATTTCAAAAAAATAGGGATGTAAATTCTAATCCACACTTGTTATACATATGATTATTCACTTTCTATAATAAATTGCACACTGCAGGTTATATTTCCAAATATTTTTCCCTAGAATTTATAGCTGGGTATGTATTTAAATTAGCTTTTTTAAAAAAACAAAACACCTGTGCACTGTATTGCAAAAACTGGGGGGGGAGTAAAAGCCTACTTTAAACGCATTCCAATCTGCATATTAGTCTAGGCCGCTCACTTGTATGTTTGTTTCTTTTTTGTAACTGAACTTTTCAAGCATCTCTAACTACAAATCCATTTTGTGCACCTTTTGAGGCAAAAACTGTTGGGTATTAATTATCCGTGTAATATCAACAAAGCTCCCTGCTGTAAGT
>NW_015404425.1:0-2927 GCF_001527695.2 Protobothrops mucrosquamatus
ACCCAGCCAAGTGTGGTTTAATCATACACCACGTTCAAATAAATTCTGCCTGAGCATAATAGATGAACCCCATCACAGTTCATTTTTCTCAAAAAGCTCTAAATGTAGGATCCCTACAATCAGCCTCAATAATTCAAACTTCAAAGTCTTCCTGCCCTAATGGATGTTTATGCCTACTGTAGCTGAGGGTTTTCTTTTTTTAAAAAAAAACACAATCAAACCCAAGCAATGATGTAATTATATTGCTGAAGCACCTATTATACATCCAAAGAACAGACAGCAATGATGATAGCTCTGAAACCAAAATGCTCTCTGATAAATATTCCAATAAATTCTAAGTTGCTATAGATGCTATGGTTGGCCTTGAAAAAAAAAATATCTTGAATTTCAGTTAGATATTAGTCAGTGATCTACACATATAGGAGAGTGATGGTGAAATGAGCTGAAAGAATAGCTTGTACCTCATTAACTAGGACTGCTGGTGGGGAATCGCATTTCTGAATGTTCTCTTGCAAAAACAAGCACATTATATAGTCAAAACAGCAAACAGCCTTGGGGCACAGTGAGAAAATTATCAGAGCAAGGACTTGGCTGGAACCAAGCACATTCCCCCCTCTTGTGATAGCTGCCATTTTATTGCAAGAACTTTTAATCAACCAAACAGCACAAGGGGGACTTTTCAAAACTGGCATCTCCAAATTTCAACTGGTACAATTTGTTTTCCAGCTTTGTTTATAGACGAGGCTTTAGATGAGAACCCCCCAAAGGTAATATTGCTACATGTTAAAATATCGCTGAAAAATGTTTTAAGAGAATGAAGGAAACCTAAGTAGAAAACTGCTTTCAAGTGAACTCAGCTTTTGGGTTCTTGGTGTTTGATCAGCTTAGTTGTGTGAACATCAACTTTTGCCACAGCCAAAGTTGTTGAATTGACCAAAAGAGCTTCTAGATCTAGAGCATGATGGAAACCAGTCTTCCATCTTGATACAGAAGTCTAAGTTTCAGTCAGTCATGCATAGATCTACCAGTCAATCATGGGTAGAGCTACTTTGTGTTATGCTGTGAAAGAGATTTATCTGGAACGTGTCCAATATGGGGATGCTATAGACCAGAGATTCTCAAACATGTTGGTCTTGGGATGCCTTTAAACTCTTAGAAAATGGTTGAGGACCCCAAAGAGTTTGGTTTATGTGGGTTAGGAAGAGCCCTGGTGCGCGATGGTTAAAGTGCAGTATTGCAAGCAACCTCTGCCCATAGCCTGGAGTTCAATCCTGACCAGCTCAAGGTTGATTCAGCCTTCCATCCTTCCGAGGTCAGTAAAATGAGGACCCATATTGTTGGGGGCAATACGCAAATAATGCTTCTACATTATAAACTATCTAGAGAGTGCTATAAAGGGCTGTGGGGTGCTATGTAAGCCTAATTGCTATTGCTATTACTGTTAAAGATATGTATTAGAAATTAAAACTGAGAAATGCTAAAATATTTATTTGACTTTATGGATCACCTGAAAGGGGCTTGGGTTGGGTTTGGCTCCCCCAGGGGTCCCCAGACCACATTTTGAGAACCAGCATTGTAGACATGTTGGCGACAAAGAGAGATGAACCTCTGTGCCTGTATTATAAGGATAAGTCAAGCTTATCAGGACACTCCTTCCTTATCCATCACCTTTAAAAAGTACGTTTAGGTGCCGCATTGCATGCTAAGGTTAGTGTTAGCATTAGCTATCCAAAGTACAGATCTATACAGATTTAAGTGGGATAAAGCCACAAGGCAATGGCAAAAAACTTTCTTTTCTAGTCACAATTCATTACAGGCAAACCCAGCTGACAAGCCCTTTCATAAGATTATGCATTTCTCTGAGCAACAATATTGGCATTGCAATTTGTACAGCATCTAGGCTCCCCTCTTAATGTCTTAAGAATGATTATGGGGAACAAATGGTAACTACTATAAAACGGAGCAACACGGCTACTGTAAGTGCTAAATTGCTAAGCCATAGGGGCAGTGGTGGGGTTCAGTCAGTTCGCACCACTTTGGCAGTACCGGTAGCTATTTTTTTGTTGCCCAGGCCCAGAATGGATTTCCAGAAGCGGCATCCACACAGAGAACCGGTTGTTCACATATTTGAATCCCACGACTGCATAGGGGTATAAACATCAGGGAGGTGTGAGACTGGGCCAAAGCCACCATACCTAAAAGTGATGAAGGCAGGTAAGCAGGGTGCACAAAAGCCAGGAAAAGCTCCCTCAGGGAAAGGCACCAACTTACTAAGGAAACAAAAGGACAAAAGTTGGGCCTGTGCACATGGCAAGCCCATCCCCACCAAAAAAGCAAGAGCTTTGGAGATAAAAAGGGTCCTGAACCCTACTCATTCTTTTAATCATTTTTGGATCCCAGACTTATTTATTTATTTATTTATTTATTGAATTTATATACCACCCTATCTCCCTTACGGGACTCAGGGCGGTGAACAGGCGATAATAAAAACCATGATAAATATAGGCAGTTCTAAAATCAAATTAAATAACGGGCCTGTTCTAAAAACACACTCATACAAAAACCCCCACTAAAACATAATCAAACTACGCCAGGCCGGCCGCACGGAATAGATGGGCCTTCAGGGCTCGGTGAAAAAGGCGCAGGTCCGCAACTGTATGTAGGTCGGGGGGTAGGTCATTCCAGAGGGCAGGAGCTGCCACAGAGAAGGCTCTCCCCCTGGGGGTCACCAGCCGGCATTGTCTGGCCGACGGCACCCTAAGGAGGCCCTCTCTGTGGGAGTGGACTGGTCGAAGGGAGGTGTTTGGTAGGAGGCGGTCTTGCAAATAACTAGGTCCATTGCCATGGAGCGCTTTAAAGGTTGTTACTAACACCTTGAAGCGCACCCGGAAGGCCACAGGCAGCCAGTGCAGCTCGCGCAGGAGAGG
>NW_015404426.1:0-2927 GCF_001527695.2 Protobothrops mucrosquamatus
TTAGGAAAATACCTTTTTGATGGGGACTATGGAGGAGAGAAGCTAAGCAGCTTGCTAACCATTTGTCTTTTGCATTAATCATTATTCATTGGTCAATGTTAATTAACAGCTTAAGTATAACTGTCGCACAAAAAGTGAATTTCAGGTACAGAGGGAGAGAAACTGTCGAAACACACAACCTAGATGCTTAAATCCAAAAAGGAGAGAAGCAAAGCTCAAGTTTAAATCTATGTAATTTCCTGGAGGGAAGGGAGGGGGGGGGGAAACAGGGAACTCTGGAATATTTTGTCCAATAGCAAGACACTATTAATAGATATATATATATTTGAGTAATATTTTGACGGCACCCTCCAAATTTTAATGGAAATACCATGTTAAAATAACTGGCTCTTATTTTTTTTTAGGCGTGTGTGTGTGTTGTGTGAGGAGAGAACGGTACCACACCAATCTAGCACAGGAACTTGTCCACCATTTTAAAAATAAAAGTGGGAAGATTTAATATGGCAATGCATCTGAACTCACTTTACACACAAACACACACACACACACACACACACCACACACAGGAAAAACACAAGCAGCTACAAGGGACCGTCCTCGCCCTCCCTGAGGAAGATTTTCCTTTCGCACAAAACAGCCGATAAAATTAATCAAGCGGAACACCAGCATCTTCCACCGTAGTAAAATAAATAAATAAATAAATAAATAAATAAAGAGGCGATCTGTGAGGGGTTTTGTTTTTATTTTTGTTTTTTCTTCTGGGCGGCGATACGGCGATAAGAGTTTCCCCTCCCTCCCCCGCCCATCCCCCCCCCTTTTTTAAAAATTATTTTATTTTATTTTAATCTATCCAAGCAAAAGCAGCCCTGATTATGAACAACGTCGCTGCAGACAAAAACGCACCGCGCGGGGTGTGGAGGACCCGAGCTGATTAGATTACCACAACATCAGCCTCGGGGCCGCCATTTTTAGAGCCGCTTAAAAGGACAAAAGAGGGGGGAAATGTAGGGTTTTATTCACGCCACTTTTTTTTTTTATTATGATGAGGAGGAGGAAGACGACGACGGGTACGAGTATCTTTATTCTTCTCGTTCTTTATATTGCCCCCGAGTCGCTGAGGAGAAAGAAGCGCTGCTTTGGCGGGCCCGCTTTGGGTCGGATTCTCCGTTGGGGTTTGTTTTTTTTTTCGGCCCCCCGACCCCCGTTAAACGGGGAAGGAAATAAAGAGAGGAGGGGGGGTCTTTTTGAAGGAAAACTGAGGCGAAAAGGAATCCAAAGCGTTGTTTTTTTTTATTTTCTTTCCCCCCCCCCACCGGGCGAGGGACTCTTGAGGAGAAACCGGGAGCTTCGGGCGACCGTTTGTTTCCCTCAGACGCCGGGATCCGCAGCAGGAGGGACGGCGCTCTCGCCTCAACTCTTCCCCGGGCAAAAGAGGCTTTTTCCGCCTCCTTCTTCTCCTGCAGAAAGGGGAGAGCGGTCCCCTCACCCGCCCGTCCGTCCATCCGTCCGCCCGGAGGCGGCTATAAATAAAAGCCTCGTCCGGCCCCTCTCCGAGGCGGGGAGGGCTCACCAGCCCGGTCCCGAGACTTGCTTGACCCCCCTCCACACCCACACCCAGCGGAGGAGAAGGAGGATGGGGAGGAGGATTAGGCCCCTCTCCGGAGCAAGGTGAGGGGCGAAGAAGGGCTCCCTTCCCCGGGCTTCCCCTCAGGAAAGTCGGCGTCCGCCTCTTGTCAGCAGGGGGGAAAACAAAAAGCGACCTCCCCCCCTCAGGCCCGCTTTTCATCCCACCCGGGGGGTCTCCTGCACCTTTCAATCTCCCCCCCCCTCAAATATAATAATAATAATAACTCCCATTGAAGGACAACCTCCGCCGCTTGACAATAAACGCGCCATCTTCACGAGACGGAGCGACTCCCTCGGCTGTTTCAAAGGTGACACCCCCCCCTTCCGCGCATTCACACACACACACAGATACACGCGTCAGGAGGAGTTTGAAAAAAAATAAGAGGAAAGAAAAGGCCCTTGGATAGGGAAGGGTCCCCAGACGGACGCGGCCCCCCCACCCCAGCCCCGGAGGGCGGCGATGCTCCGCCGCCGCTGCCCTTCTTCCTCGGGGAAGGAGACGCTCCTTCTGCCGTCTCCCCAACGCCCCAGCTCAGCCAGCCCAGCCACGGCCGCCGGGCATGACAACCGCACCGTAAACAAATCCGGCGGCCCCGGACTCACCTGGAATGATCACCGGCCAGGCAGCGGCGGCGGCACCCCGACCCGAGCGCCTGGCTTGGCCACAGTGCAACCGTCCCGCTGCGGAGGTCCCCCCCGCGGGTGAGAGAGCGAGCGAGCGAGCAGGACGGAGGTTTCCGCAGGCGCGGGGCGAGGAGGAGGAGGAGGGTCGAGGGCAGTTATCCCCCGAGCTGGCTGGCTTGGCTTAGCTTGGCTTGGCTGCGCAGGGCCCTGCTGAGAAGCGCCGCCGCCGCTTCGGACCTCTGGACCACCCCCTGGTTGCCCCCGCGCCGCTGCCGCTGCTCTGCCTGCCGTGTCTCCCTCCTCGCAGCCGCCTACGCTCCTTCCGATGTCACTGCCTCTCTCTCTCCCTCTCTCGCTCTCTCTCTCTCTGGCTGGGAAAATGGCGTCGCCTCTCCCCCCTCCCTTCCTCCCGCTGCCGCACGGGTTCACCCACCCCGCCCGGCAGGGGCAGGGTTACCAGGGCGAAGCCAAACAGCCGCCATTTTCCTTGTGGGCTTTGCAGCTGATGCCCTTGGAAGGCGAGCCCGGGCCGGGGAATGGGTCGGTGGAGGAGGACGGGGGAAGAAGAAGAGGAGAGGGGGGAGGAACGAAGGCGAACCTCCCCCCCCACTCTGGAAAGCGAAGAGGGGGCAGAGGAAACGGAGTGAGGGGGGGCTATTGTGAGGCTTGGGGGGGGG
>NW_015404427.1:0-2927 GCF_001527695.2 Protobothrops mucrosquamatus
TCCTGGTGATTGGCCCAAAGTCACCCAGCTGGCTTTCATGGCTAAAGTAGAACTCACAATCTCCTGGTAAATTGGACCACAGTCACCAGCTGGCTAAACTCACTGAACAAATATTTCACTTAGCAACAGAAATGTTGGGCTCAATTTTGGTCATAAATCAAGGACTACCTGTATTTTTAGAATTTTAGAACTGTAAGCCACTCAGAGTCACTCGACTGAGTTTGATAGTGAAAGAATGAAAGAACAAAAGAAAGAATGAAAGAACAAAAGGAAGGGAGAGAGGGAGGGAGGGAGGGAGGGAAGGAAGAAAGAAAGAAAGGAAGGAAGGAAGGAAAAAAGAAAGAAAGAAAGAAAGAAAGAAAGAAAGAAGAAAGAAAGAAAGAAAGAAAGAAAGAAGGAAAGAAAGAAAGAAAGAAAGAAAGAAGGAAGAAAGAAGGAAAGAAAGAAAGAAAGAAAGAAAGAAAAAAGAAGGAAGGAAGGAAAGAAAAAAGAGAAAGAGAAAGAGAAAGAAAGAAAGAAAGAGAGAGAAAGAAAGAAAGAAAGAAAGAAAATATAAGATGAAGAACATTAAGATACGGTCATCTGGAAAGAACCTTTTCTACTCAATGTTATATTCTTATATGCATCCTCCCTTTGAGAAGGAATGCCTAAATATATTGATTTTAATTTCTTTAAGTTATTCATTTTTGCAAATCTGTTGAGATTTTTTTTTTTAAATTAGGATCTCTTTTTTCAAAACTGAGTTGGGTTTCTCAAATTTGAAAAAAAATATGAATATGTTTGAATGCAAATGTTCCACATATGCCATGGGCTGGAGCTTAATTAATACGTAGTAATGCCTAAACCATTAATTGTTTGAGGTATTTCCAATGTAAAGCAGTACTGTTAATTATTTTCATAAACATATCATTTGTGTACACTTTTCCCTAACATGTTTTTTTTAAAGTGGCAAACCTTAAGAATTGCCATGCATTTTTTTACGTTTTGGTTCAAAACCAGAAAATTAGTTAAAGATATATTCAAATGTGAACTAAATATGTTTTTTAAACATATCTAGTGAAAAGAAGGACTAGGGGTGACATGATGGCAGTCTTCCAATATCTCAGGGGCTGCCCCAAAGAAGAGGGAGTCAAGCTATTCTCCAAAGCACCTGAAGGCAGGACAAGAAGCAACGGATGGAAACTAATCAAGGAGAGAAGCAACCTGGAACTAAGGAGAAACTTCCTGACAGTGAGAACAATTAACCAGTGGAACAACCTGCCTCCAGAAGCAGTGAATGCTCCAACACTGGAAGTTTTTAAGAAGAGACTGAACAGCCATTTGTCTGAAATGGTATAGGATTTCCTGCCTGAGCAGGGGGTTGGACTAGATGACCTCCAAGGTCCCTTCCAACTTTATTATTATTATTATTATTATTATTATTAATAATAATAATAATAATAATAATAATATGGATCATCGCACAGTCAGCCAGATGTTCAGACTGGATTTGGCATTTTGTCTACCTATCGAGTCCTTCCCAAGAGCCTGGGATAGGCAGATGTGGATGTTTGATGGTATTACAGATATTGTCGCAGGATGGAGGCGGTTCCTAGTAAGGCCACCTTTTGCAATTGACTAATGGCGAATTTGTCAATGCCATTATTATTATTATTATTATTAGTAGTAGTAGTAGTAGTAGTAGTAGTAGTGGTAGTGGTAGTAGTAATATTGTTGTTGTTGTTGTGTATGTGGCAGAACATTCCGTGCTAACATCGGTCTCATCAGCCATCTACGGACACACCGCTGATGGCCCATAATCCATAAGATGTCAAGGTCTTCATCGAAATCGATGGACGAACAACAACAACATTGTTGTTGTTATTGTTGTTATTGTTATTGTTGTTACTGTTGTTATTGTTGTTATTATTATTATTATTGTTGTTGTTGTTGTTGTTGTTGTTGTTATTATTATTATTATTATTATTATTATTATTATTATCCCAAGCGATAGCAAATCACCATTCTCCCCCTGAACAGCAGAATGGCAGGCCCCAAACAAGAACACATATGCAGGGAAAACACTAAGGATTTGGGGACCTGACACTGTTTCATTGGCTCTTCAGCTCTCCGTCTGTCTGTCTGTCTATCTGTCTGTCAATGTATGTATCTGTCTGTCTATCTTCTCATCGCTGGAGGTTTTCAAAAAGAGATTGGACAACCATTTGCACAGAATGCTAGAGTGTCTCCTATTGGAGAAGGGGGTCAGATTAAAGATCCCATCCCACTCTGTAATTCTGAGATTTTCAGATATCCATCTGACTGATAAAGAGGCCAATTCATTCAAATTAAATGGATGATTGTTCAGGGGATAATGGCATCCGTACAATTTTATCCCACCGCTTCCAAACAAATTGCCGATAATTGATATGAACATGGACATATTCCTGGATCAGTTCTTTATTTGGGAGCAGAAACATATTTTTGAATGTTTTCCCTCTCACCTCAGTTATTATTCAAGGAGAGAACAAAACAATCACAACCCTTCCTCTTAAGAAATCTAATTAATCTAATTATGTGTTTGAATTATTGAACTTGGATTTTTAAAAAAAAAAAAACAAACTTTTTTTTTCTCTCCCTCTGCAATCTGATCATTAACAATCTTTTGTCAACAAAGCAAATATGGGCTTTATATTTCTAAGCCTGGAACCAGCAACTTTTAATTGTCAGCTTCATTATACAGTAAAGTATAAGTGTAACAATCAAAGGCCTTATTACCATTCATAATTGGATTTCATTGCAACTTATGAAAACATAAACCGCCTTAACACACACTTGCAGAAAATGTTACATTGTCAGATCAACACTTTTATTGTACAGAAATAATTGTGTTTCAAGACACCCAGCATATGTTGTTTAAGCAAAGAAAAACACAACAACAACATCTC
>NW_015404428.1:0-2927 GCF_001527695.2 Protobothrops mucrosquamatus
TCCACATCAGCTAAATCCACATCCACATGAACTGTTCATTTATCCATCTATTTTTCTTCTGTAGTCCTTTTAACAGGTGAATAAAAGAGACATTTCATCACATCATGCAAAGAAATTTTAAAATATTGGAAATAAATATAAATAAATAAAATTAAAATTAAATCCAAAAAGTTCTAAACAAATAAAAAAATAACTGCAAGCACAGACATTTCTATTAGGAATAATTCCAGAAAATTTAAATTAAAATTATTACAATTTATTAAGGTGTATCAATCTAACCCAATATTGGAAAATATACAGTACTGTATACCAGGGCTTTTTTTGTCTTAGAACACCCAGAACGGAGTTCCGGCACCTTTTTTGGATGGAACCTTGTAGGGTAGGCAAGGCGGGTTGTATGACATGTGTGAGTTCCGGCACTTTTTTTTTTTTTTTTTTTTTACAAAAAAAGCACTGCTGTATACCTTACCTATGGCATCAGACTGGCATACTAGAATTGGAGAATAAGCCTTCATACAAAGCAAGTTTAACTAAATTCAAGCAGGGCAAGACAGATTTTGATATCAGGAATATTGCTTTTAGGACTCAAAAAGATACTAACAAGAGTTATTAATGTTTGTTGCAAACTTCAAATATTTAATATACTGAGTGAGGAAAGAATGTAGAATCAGTCTCTTAGCCTGATTCAGCTAGAAAGCATGAATGAATTGATCTAAACCCACCTCTAAACTCCTATTAATTTATCCACCTATTTTTTTTCTGTAGTCTTTTTTAAAAAGGTGAATAAAAGTTCACATTTAAATATTTAAATATGCATTTTCTTACACATTTTTTTCTTAAAATAAATACTATTTTTCTAATGTAATTTAAACATCATCCAAAAATGAACTCCTCTGATCTGCCTGGTGCAGCAAATGTAAATCAGTTCTCTTCACTTGCAAATGCAAAGTAAACAAAATTCCAAGCATAACAAAAAATTAATACATGATTAGTTGCTCTAGAATGCTAATGGAGGTGCAAATGTGAACATGAATTCAAAAGCACATCAATGGCACATCAAATGGCACATCAAAAGGAATGCATTTCAACTTGACTTGCTTTCCTAAAAGTCTTGAATTTTTATCTTCTACTCTTGATATTACAGGTGATGCAGTCACCAAAGCCTGCTTCTATGTTCTCATTTTCTTAAGAAAGAGTCTTCTTAGGATAGCAAAGCCCTGACAGCAGATTTGTGCACTATAATAGAAACATCTTGACCTTTTCACAGAAGAACAGATTTGGTTTTTCTGAAAAGTAGCTCAGTATCATTCTGAACTAATAGTTGGAAAAGGTCAGAAAAGAAAGCAAATTAATTGCCTACTAGCTGGTAAAGATTTGGAATGTAAAACAATCTCACAATGGCTCTTATTGAGAGAGCATTTGAATGGAATAAAATAGAAACATTATTGATTTAGTGATAAGACCATATCAAAAGTATAAAACCAATACAAGAATACAAGTAAATGCACAGAAAATATTCATAATAAGCAGTCACCCCTACAGTTAACCCCAATCTTATCTAGATAGTCTGCCTTCTTTCAAATGCCCTTTGATATAAAGTGTACAGCCTTGCTAGTGATATGCAGATTCACTCCCTGTAAAACTACAAGACAGTTTCTCCTGGGTGCTCCAGTATTTCTTTATTTTTTTTAGTTTTTAAGTAAGAATTTAAAGTGTCCTATCTGCAGAATTCAATTTTTAATCAAAGAGGATACATGCAATGTCTTCAGCAGCTGGTGCAATACAAGTACATATTTATTTATTTATTTATTTATTAAATTTATATACCGCCCTATCTCCCTTGCGGGACTCAGGGCGGGGAACAGGCGATACTAAAAACCACGGTAATAAATAGTTTGTTTTAAAATCGAATTAAATAACGGGCCTGTTCTAAAAACACACCCGTAAAAAACCCCCCACTGAAGTCTTTCTTCAAATGGAACTTCATGAAACCTCCCGTATATTGCCATGGAATCTAGTTGTTCTAGAAGAGAACTTTTGGGTTTGCTTCTAGGAAACCTTTGAGAAAAAAAGTTATCCATCTCTGAAGCTGAAATGATTAACCTACTCTATTTCTTCAAGTTTCCTTCCTTCCTTCCTTCCTTCCTTCCTTCCTTCCTTCCTTCCTTCCTTCCTTCCTTCCTTCCTTCTTTCTTTCTTTCTTTCTTTCTTTCTACCTTTCTACCTTTCTTTCTTTCTACCTTTTTCTTTCTTTCTTTCTTTTTTTTTCATCTCACCTAACTTACACAATATTTAACGGACTGGTTTAACTGTGACTGAAGAGTGTAAAAATATGATAAAAAAATAAATAGATTTTTCACATTTCTACAAAATGGAATTACTGAAGTCTCCTCAGAATTCAGCTGACATCTTAAGAGAAAGATAATATGCATGCCATTTATTATTAGCGCACTTTCACTAAAATTATAGGAACTGCTGTTAACATTTGGTATTTGTCTAACCTACAACTGATATAAACATAACATTTGTTGCTTGTCAATCATACTTTGCAAAAGAAGTCTAAGACTGGAGGTGGGGAAAAGAAGTGAAGTTTTCCCCAAACTGAGAAATGAGGAATTTTAGTTAGTAGAAATGTTTGAAGTTTGTGCAAATGTATATGAGCTATCAAGAATACATCCTCTGGATATGTTAGGATTATAATTCCCAAAATTCCCAGTGAATGTGGTCATCTGGGGAGGCTGAATGCAACCACATGTTTACTGGATCCGTGCCCCTCCTGGCTGGTACTGGCTGCCCGGGAGGGGACACGAGCCTGGCTCCAGGGAATTATAAACGCTTCTTTATGGGAGGGTGTCTTCCCCGTGGCCTTGAAGGAGGCGGTGGTGAGGCCCCTCCTTAAGAAGCCTTCCCTGGACCCAGATGTATTA
>NW_015404429.1:0-2927 GCF_001527695.2 Protobothrops mucrosquamatus
GTTGACTGAACTTGTGGCTGTTTATGTGTAACAAAATATCTTGAAAATAAACCACGATCTTGTCTTCAGGTGAGAAAGAAGGACCAGATCAACATTGAGACGAAGAACAAAACAGTGAGATTCATTGGCGAGCTAACTAAGTTTAAGATGTTCTCCAAAAGTGACACGCTGCATTGCTTAAAGGTTAGTGTTTATTGATCGGATCCTGTCCCTTCATCACGACTAACTAGAGGTGACTATGCTTCAAAATAGGCTTGTGAAAGAGGATGTGCGTAATTAGAATTGTCTGTAATGATGCTGTCGAGCCCCGCGGGCCCGACATTCACGGGCAGACGGGAACCCGTCTGCTGAACCACCGCCTCCCTCCCGCCCTTCACGCCAGCCGGCGACATTCCCGAACAGCCCAGCTGGTAGGCGCAAGTCCGGGGGGTCGCCAGCTGATGCACGCAGGAGTTCGGTGCCGCGGCAGCCTCTCCTTCGCCCTCCTCACCAGCCCGAGCTGTCGCCAGACAACCCAGCTGGCTGGCGCAGGTCCGGGGAATCGCCAGCTGATGGGCGCAGGAGTTTGGCGCCACGGCGGATTCCCGACCGGCCGCCTCATCGGCTGGAGCCATTGCCGGGACTTGCACGTTCGCCGGCAAGGAGCGTGTCAGCGGCCAGTGGGGACCACGCCAACGGTCCATCACCTCGGAGGCTTGGAACACGGAGGCGTGGGACGCAAAGCAGCGCGGTGCCGGAGGAGGCGGCAGGACAGGGGGGAGGGGTTACCTGATTCTGGACGCCTGCCTGTGAGCCAGCCGGAACGTGAAAAAGAAGCAATGTCCCGGCTGACTGCTTTTTGAACTATGCAGGCCAGATGGTGGCTTGTGGGCTGGGGGGTGGGGCATGCGCGCGGAGAGGCTATGTAAAGTGCTGGGAGCAGTTCACTCCCAGCGCTAACTTTTTTTTCCCACGGAGTAAAAGCCGTTTGTCAACCGTTCCTGCTTGCTGGCTTCTTTTCCTGGGCTCCAGGGAGGACGTCTTGACAGATGCTTTATCATTTAAACATTTCTGGTTTTTTTTAAAAAATAAATAAATTAAGGTTTAGTATTGCAGATGGGAATAGAATATGCAAATGCATTGCAGCACCACATTTTACTTGGGTCCCAAAATAAGCTTTCTTGAGATGTAAAAGAAATACAGAGGATGAAGCACGCTGACGGCGCACGATTGTTTCATCACGAAATACCTTTAAACGGTGATGCAAATTTTTCACAGATGCTTCTGTCTGACTTCTCCCATCACCACATTGAAATGGCGTGCACTTTGTTAGAGACTTGTGGGAGATTCCTCTTCAGGTCTCCAGACTCCCATTTGAGGACCAGCGTTCTTTTGGTAAGAATTATATTATCCATATATAACTTTGTTCTAATGGTAAATATTCTTGAGGTGTGTATTCTTTTTCACGGAAGAAGAATATTCTTCACAGAAACGATAGGGTCTTCGGATTTATTTAGGGAATTTGCAGTGGGTCAGCCCCACCAATAAGATCTCTTCAGGTACAGGTCTTCCTTCCTTCCTTCCTTCCTTCCTTCCTTCCTTCCTTCCTTCCTTCCTTCCTTCCTTCCTTCTTTCCTTCCTTCCTTCCTTCCTTCCTTCCTTCCCCTCCTTCCCTCCTTCCCTCCTTCCCTCTTTCTTTCTTTCTTTCTTTCTTTCTTTCTTTCTTTCTTTCTTCATATTATGGATCATTCTGGTGAATGCAGAAACTAATTCTAGGGCTGGAGTGAAATATTATAATTGGATAGTTGGTTTGAGGGCACGTGAAATAAGTAATCTTGGAAGTAAAATTGCAGATGTCCTTCCTATATTATCAGCCCTCCGGCTGAGTTCATAAGAGTTGCACTTTTATTGACAGTTGGCAGGGTGCAAGTTAAGAAATTAATTGTTGTTCAGTTGCTACATCGAGTCTGACCCTTCGCGACCCCATGGACCACACCAGGTACCCCCTTGTCTTCCATTGTCTCCCAGAGTTTGCCCAGACCCACCTTCATTTTGTCAATGTCCCTATCTAACCATCTCCTCTTCTGCCGTCCCCTTCTCCTTTTGCCTTCTGTCTTTCCCAACATCAGGATCTTTCCCAAGGAATCCTCTCTTCTCTTTAGGTGGCCAAAGTCTGAGCTTCAGCTTCAGGATCTGAAAGAATTAATACCTCTTGGTAAATGAGTGAGGGGGCGCAATGGCTCAGCAGTTAAAGATGCTGACTTGGTTAGAGAAGCTTATCAAAACCAGGGTCTCGTTCAAAGTTTTATTTATTTCATGTATCAAATTCGGAACCCCCTCCATCTCACTCGCAGAGCGATACGACGTTGTAGCTTCCCTGCCCTGCATGATTTCACCTCTTGTTCCTAGGAACAAATGATGCGGAAGAAGCAGGCCATGCATCTCGACGCGCGCTACGTCACGATGGTGGAAAACGCCTACTATTACTGCAACCCTCCTCCCGCGGAGAAGACGGTCAAAAGGAAGCGCCCTCCTCTCCAGGAATATATTCGGAAGCTGCTCTATAAGGACCTCTCCAAAGTCACCACTGAAAAGGTTCCTCGTATATTTCTTCTGCAGTCGTGATCGATGTGGGGAGAGATTAGCCCTTAGTTTAGGGCAGTGGTTCTCAACCTATGCGTCGGGACCCCATTTGGGGTCGATGGACCATTTCACGGGGGTCGCCAAGCAAGGCTGTCCGCCATTTTTTCCCCTTTTCCGGCGGGTGCCTTACCTCCCTTGGGCTGGGCCAGCTGGTGGTCGGCCTGCTCCGTCTCTGCCGCTTGCCAGCTACGCCTCGGCCGGCGCAGGGGGCGGAACCACGCATGTGCGGCGCTCCCGGGCAGGGAAAGTCCTCGACTTACGACCGGTTGGGTAGTCCTCAACTTACGACCGGTTTAGTCCTCGAC
>NW_015404430.1:0-2926 GCF_001527695.2 Protobothrops mucrosquamatus
TGAAGTCGGGAAGCGCTGCGGCCGCTATAGGCTGTAACGGTAGAAGTCCTGCTGGCTGTGGAATTCTGGGAGTTGAAGTCCACATGCCTTAAAATGGTCAAGGTTGAGAAACACTGTCATAGAGAATGCTCTACAGTCGGAAAACTTGCAAATGTTAATATGGTGCCGTACTGATCTTTGGGGGACCGGCTTGGTACATGCTATCTTCTGCCATTACACAAAGGCTTTTTTTAAAAAAGCGTGAGATCAAAAGCATTTAAAAAAAAAAACCTTCGACATGCACGAAAATTGTTTTTTTTTTTTTTTTGGAATTTGGGACTCGCACTCCATCCTACATATAGATATGACTTTGAAGATAAATTGGCAGCCAAAATTAGCATAATCTCCCTCCAAACGTTGGGGCATCTTGGTCCTTTGGCGTCTAATAAATTGGATTTTAATTCCCTATCTTCAGTTACTCTAAAAAAATCGGTATTATTGTACACAAAATGAAACAGTCTATGAGAGAAACATTGAACTTTTATCTGCCTCGAATGCCTTTTGGTTACAGAGATGATTACAAATATGTATGATTTATAAGCGAGATGTTTAAAGGCCTTTTCTAGATATGGTATCTGCTAAACAAAACATTGTTTATGCATTGCTAAATTGATACATCCCTTCACTCCCTCTCCCATTTTAACAAGAACAGTTGAAAACTAGTGGTTGAACAGGTTTTAGCAGGCTGGGTTGGTGGTTTTATTGCCTGCCCTTTGCCTAAGAAGGATTGTTACTCTACAAATGGGACATTTTCCCCTTTTCCTTTTGCATAAAAAAACCATACAAGATGATCCTGTAGTCTGAAATGATATGGATTTGGGATGTTTCTGGAGCGCTTTGTCTCGTGTTCGTACCTTGTAATATGTTTGTAGTGCCTTTCTTAAAATGTTACGAGAGCAGCGGTGGGATTCAAATATGTGAACAACCGGTTCTCTGTGTGGATGCCGCTTCTGGAAGTCTGTTCTGAGCCTGGGCAACATAAAATTAGCTACCAGTTCGGCTGAAGTGGTGCGAACCGGCTGAATCCCACCACTGGACAAGGAAAGAAGTGAGTTCAAGCACTGTTATATAATGTGAATCTGTGAAGCCCAATCAATTGTTAACCTGTAGATTGAAATATATCGGTGATTATCCTCCAAAGGGCAGTAATTTGGTAGTGCCTCACTTCTGAAACATCATTGGATGAGAATGATAACACATTCTCAGTCATCCAGGTTATGGTTGTCCCAAAGGTGTTCAAAAGACAAGTGGGCTTTCTTGGATTTTTTTCCCTTGAAAATTTCACTCCTCTTCCAAAAAGCTTCTTCAGTGAAAAAAAAACACAAGAAAGTCCAGTTGCCTTTTGAACAACACCTTCAAGACTGACCCGTAATATTTCTACTGACTCATCATTATCACAAGTTAAAATCACATAAAGTAAGGCCAAGAGCCCCTTTAAAAGTTGTCATCAAGCTGTAATGTTGATGGGGATGTATTAAATAGGAAGTAATAATAGTATATATTTAATTGTACTTAATTTTTAATATAAATTCTCATATTAATTTTGTTTTGGGTCTACCACTCAAAACTCAAATCCAGCACTCAACTACAAAAGGTGGCGGATCACCAATGCTTAAGAATTGTTATGATGAAGAAATTCTTTACCAGTCTAATCAGAAGTCCATTTGGTTTAGGTTTAGATTTGAATAAGTCAGATATACCTCATAATTCATTGTGATTCTCATCAAGATAAATAAGAAAACATGTAATTTGATAATATTAACATTGGATAATCTTTTTAGTGCTTCCTGCATAACAATACAATGTTATTGCATTGGCTATGAAGTGCCTTCCCATGTTAAAATAGCAAATAAATATGTTTATGTTTGGTTAAACACATCTAATTCTCTTTCAGCAACTCAGTCTGTAGAAAACCCTCTTTTTAGAATCTCAGATCAGTCTTTCACAATTTTCTTATTTACTCAGTATATTCCTCAGCTATCTTGATCTCTGTCTTACAAACTTTATAACTCAAGTTCAGATTATCAAGTATTTTGTCATAAAATCTTCAGTAGATATACTTAAAAATCTAACATGATTTAGCAACAAACTCAGTAGTTCATTTCCCTTGAGTCAACAAACCCAAAACTTTATCCATTTTGAAAATATTATAGACTTCTCTTTTTGTATTCATCTCTATCCTATACAATGTTGTATGATAACTTGCTAGGCACAAAACTTATTGAGGTGGAGAGATATTGTAGTTCTGATCATCTTTGAAATATTTTAGTTTGCTTTGATGGTACGTGCTTTTCTTTTTTTGTATTTTTGACCATCCAGAGTCACATTATTGGAGTTGGGCCGCCATATAAAGGTTCTAAATAAATAACTTCCAAGTTGTGCTTTGGCTAGCAGCATTGTGGAGATCCAAAGTATATTTGACACTAGGGCTCTCCCAGGTGATAAAAGGGATCCTTTGTTAGTAGGATGAAAGTTTGGCTAGTAAATGATAACACAGGTTTTCATGTGAGGGCAAAACTGCCTTATATCCTTCTAAAAGTATAATATCACCCAAAGCCCCACATTTACTTACTTAATAATTATATTCTGAATCCAGTTTGTTCTGGGCTAAAAAACAAACAAACAACCCACAGGCTGCACCAACCAATTTAGTATAGTGGTTATGGCTCCAGGCTAGAAACGGACATCAGGAGTTCTAGTCCTACCTTAGGCACAAAGCTAGCTAATGCTTTGGGCCAGTCATTCTCTGATGGAGGGAAGGAGGGAATGGCAAACCACTTCCAAAATCTTACCAAGAAAAGTGCAGGGACTTACTAGGCCAGAGGTGTCAAACTCAATTTCATTGAGGGCTGCATCAGCATTGTGGTTGCCCTCGGGGGGGGGGGGG
>NW_015404431.1:0-2926 GCF_001527695.2 Protobothrops mucrosquamatus
GATGACATTTCTGTAGGGCTTTTCATCTCAAAGGGGAATCTGTAAACACAATTGCAAACTTGGTTACTTTATGCTCTTTATAAACATCTTTAATGTATCTTTGTGTGTGTGTGTGTGTGTGTTGTTTTGGAGGAATAAACAAAATATTAGTTAAAAGGCCTCCACAGTTTGTTTATCGTCTGTGGGCCATAAACAGTGCTGAGCAGCAAAGAGTTCCCTCTGATCCTTTATTTACTCTTTCCCCATTCCACACCTCTGTCTGTCTTGATCTGTGACCATTTTGCTTGGGTTAGCCAGCCCTGGGAGGAATTTTATGGGAAGAGAAAAACATCTTTCATCTCATCATCGTATGATTGTGAGCTACTTCGGTAGGCCTAGCGCAGGGGTAGGCAACCTTGGCTCTTTTAGGACTTGTGGACTTCAACTCCCAGAATTCCTGAGCCAGCACGGCTCAGCATGAAAACTTCTCCCTTTCTCCTCAGCATGGCTGGCTCAGGAATTCTGGGAGTTGAAGTCCACCAGTCATAAAAGGGCCAAGGTTGCCTACCCCTGGCCTAGTGCAGTTAGGCTCCTGAGGTCCTACAAACCGTAGCAGTTTGAACTATTTCTCATTTTGGTGGGAATCTGAAACACGCCACAAGACACATCATCTGCGCAGGCCGAAAGTCCCAAAAGTCCCCTGTTAACAAAATAACAGAATAACAGAGTTGGAAGGGACCTTGGAGGTCTTCTAGTCCAACCCCTGCTCAAGCAGGAGACTCTATACCATTTCAGACAAACGGCTGTCCAATCTCTTCTTAAAAACCTCCAGTGTTGGAGCATTCACAACTTCTGGAGGGAAGTCGTTCCACTGGTTAATTGTTCTAATTGTCAGGAAGTTTCTCCTCAGTTCTAGGGCTGCTTCTCTCCTGGATGAATTTCTTGTCCTGCCTTCAGGCACTTTGGGAAATAGGTTGGCCCCCTCGTCTTTGTAGTACTTCTCAAATACTGGAATACTGCTATAGTTCCTTCACTCTCTATTCTCATTGACAGTCAGCATCTGAGGCATTTGTGCAGCTTGTAAAAATTGATCTCAGATTGAGTTGCTGTGATGTCCAAATTAGAAGCACTTCAACCAAGCACTTATCCAAGTCCTTGTAGAAATGCTACCCGGTGCAATAGGCAGAACGGTGTCTCAACTCAGCAGAAGACAACTTGACATGTTAATAAGAGTCTAATTCAGGGGTCTTCAAACCTGGCTGAGGAATTCTGGGGGTTGAAGTCCCCGAGTCATAAAAGGGCCAAGTTTGAAGACCCCTGGACTAGCCCACGGGTCACCCAGTTGCCTGGCTGAGGAATTCTGGGAGTTGAAGTCCCCGAGTCATAAAAGGGCCAAGTTGGAAGACCCCTGGACTAGCCCACGGGTCACCCAGTTGCCTGGCTGAAGAATTCTGGGAGTTGAAGTCCCCGAGTCATAAAAGGGCCAAGTTTGAAGACCCCTGGTCTAATTGCTGACCCAGTCTTCTGTCCAGCAGCAAGCCGACAGATGCTTCTAGAAACTTTAAAAAAGAGCCTTGCTATTAACAGGTGGTCCTCAACGTACGGCCACAATCGAGCCCCAGATTTCCATTTTCTGAGCAAAACAGTTCATAACTGAGTCTTGGCCCATTTAAGACCTCTTTTGCCACAGTTCTTAAGGGAATAGCTGCCATTGTCAAGTTGGTAACACGGTTGTTAAAAGAATCCGGTTTTCCCCATGGACTTTGCTTGTCAGAAGGTCGCAAAAGCTGATCACATCGCCGCCGGGACACGGCAACCGTCATAAATACATGCCAGTTTCCAAGCGCCGGAATTTCGATCACATGATCCTGGGGAAGTTGCAGCGGTCGTAAGTGTGAAAAGTGATCCTAAGTCACTTTTTCCACTGCTGAGTGGTCACTGAACGAACAGCTGTAAGTTGAGGATTACCTGCACAGGTAGTTCTCGATTTACAACCATTTGTTTAGTGACCATTCAAACTTACAATGGCACTGAAAAAAGTGGCTTATGGCCATTGCAGTATCAGAATCCAGCTGCTTGGCAACCGACTCACATTTATGACGGTTACAGTGTCCCAAGGTCATGCGATCCCCTTTTACAACCTTATGACAAGCAAAGTCAATGCGGGAGTCAAATTCACTTAACAACCAGGTCACTAACTTATCAACTGCAGGGATTCACTTAACAACTGTGGCACCAAAGGTTATAAAATTGGGCAAAATTCACTTAGCAAACGTTTCACTTGGCGGCAAAAATGTGGTTGTACGTTGAAAACTACCTATATATGGCATCTAGCAACTTGTACTTTTATTTTTATTTATTTATTATTACATTTATACCCCGCCCTTCTCCTAGTGGACTCAGGGCGGCTTACAGCCAGTTGAAAAACAAGACAATCAATACAATATAAAAATTTAAAATGTAATTAAAAAGAAATATTAATATGGGCCTTTTCTTCCTTTTTTAAAAGTTATTTAAAAACCAAATTTAAAATACCCCTAGGCCAGTCCCGCCAGCTGAAATAGCCATGTCTTGAGGGCGCGGCGGAAGGAGGGGAGATCTGGAATCACCCGGATCTCTGGGGGTAGTTCGTTCCAGAGGGTGGGCGCTCCGACAGAGAAGGCTCTCCCCCTGGGGGTCGCCAGCCGACACTGTCTGGTTGACGGCACCCTGAGGAGACCCTCTCTGTGGGAGCGTATCGGCCGGTGGGAGGTAATCTGTGGCAGAAGGCGGTCTCGGAGGTAACCAGGTCCGATGCCATGGCGCGCTTTAAAGATGATAATCAACACCTTGAAGCGCACTCGGAAGGCCACAGGCAGCCAGTGCAGCTCGCGCAGCAGCGGCGTTACATGGGAGCGACGAGTCACTCCCATCACCGCCCGCGCGGCCGCATTCTGGACTAACTGGA
>NW_015404432.1:0-2926 GCF_001527695.2 Protobothrops mucrosquamatus
AAAATCCTGGATTTAAACTGATCTAGAACTGGAGAAAGAGGGGGGAGGAAGAGGAAGCATTAAGGGAGGAGGCATAGCTCCTGGCTTACTGGGAGTCCCAAGGAACCTCTAGGGATAAGCTGCCTAGTTCAGTGATGGTGAACCTTTTAGAGACCGAGTGCCCCAAAATTGGCCCCGCCTCCACTCCACCACCCTGCCCTGCCCCCGCTCTGCCCCGCCATCCCCCACCCCGCCTGGCCACAGGACCACTCACCACCTCCAGGGCCCACCGCAGATCGCCCAGGCAGCCCAGCAGCGCTATGGTGGCCACACCCTCTGCCCTCACCCTGCAGAATCAACTGCATGATGGGGTATGAGGGCAGAGTCTTGTCTACGCTGCCTGGCTGCCATGTCCTTGGCTGTGCTGCTCCGTGTGGACCACGCTCGAGGGCAAGTCTCCTTCAGGGAGGCTGCTGGAGAGGAGGGGGTTGCGGGGGGAGGCAAGGCTGGGGCAATGGCACGTGTGCCCACAGAGAGGGCTCCGAGTGCCACCTCTGGCACCCGCGCCATAGATTCGCCACCACTGGCCTAGTTCCTCCATCGGTAGAAGCAAATAAGCTTTCTGACCTTTTCCAGATCAGACAGAAAAGAGTTCAAGAAAATAACAACAACAAAAAAAATCAAATGGGTGACAAGATGAATTGGACTTTCAATTGCCTGCACTTGTTTATCTGTTTTTGCGAACATTTTGGAAGTCCCTGAAGGGTAGGGTTTTGGGAAATCTTATCCACTTAAGGAAAACGATCCATAATTTATGTTCCCGGAATAAGTGAGAATTCTTTCAGCCCCTTGTCACAAAGGAGAGTTGTTGCCTTTCAATCTTGTTCTTTCTTCTGTTAAATCGGGTTAGATGAGAGTGTTCTGACATCACCCTTCTCTCTGAGGTTGTCAGAACAATTATTGGAAGCTACAAAAAAATCCTGTATCCAATCTCTTGGACTATTCGAATCTTCTGTTGAATCACATTATCAGAGCAGATTTATGATCAAAATGAAGCTTGCTTGAAAGCCTCGTACTGAATTGGCTGAGTCCAAAGCACTTAAATGAATGTTATGCTGTTTGGGAATTTTTTACAGACAATATACCAATCGCTACTTCAGTTCCATAAATGGGGAGCATAGAGAGCGAGGGTGGCAGCCTTGAGTGGTGTGAGGTTTTTGCCCCTGTCAGGAGCAGCCAGGCAGAACTCTTCTGAGATGGCAAGGCTAACCCTGCTCTGGGCTTCATTCACTTGAACAGCTTTCAACTTCCTGATGTGGCCAGCATTAAACTGTTATTTGGCTGTCTCTTGTTAATGGAATGTTACACTCCTGTGTAGGTCTTGCCAACACAATTGGGAACTCAGCTCCGCATTGAAATTGCAGTTTCAAGGCTGAATTTACTTTTAAATTCTGCACCGTTGGGCTAGGTTTAAATCTTTGACAGTGGCTAAATGGATACCAGGTTAACATTTACCAGTATAGTAGTGGGCCAAACTGGATAAAGATCAGAATTCAGAGCCACTTTGGATATTCCAAAGAAATTAAGTGAGAACCTGAAAGGCATACTCTTCTGGACTTTCTATCAAAAATGGTGGATTATACTTAATACACTTACATCTATTTGCCAACAAGGAAGGAGTGGAGTATCTTCTTTTCAGATTCAATTCCAGTCTCCAATTCCTGATTTTCTCTCTCAACCCAACATGTCATGCTAATGAGAAACATAATCAGTAGTGGATAACTGTATTCTGAGGCTTACTCTTCTTCCTTTAAAAAACTTTAACAGACTGTAAGGTTTTCCCCAGGCATGCTAATACATGGTGGTGTCAGTGTTATTCTGGGAAACTGGAAGCAGAAGGAATAATACAATAATAATTCTGGGAGAAATGTTGCAAAATGCTTTGGGTTCTGGTTTTGGAAGGTCATTAGATGGTATGGCAAAGGTATCTTCCTCCTATTTTTGAAGTTCTTTACGTAGAAATAGTTTAACTGTAACTTCTCAAATTAAAAAAAACAACCCTCCCTAAAGTTGTACTTCCAGGAAGAAGAAAAAAACCCTGTAATAGTGACTGTAGAGTGGTTTGAATTTTGTGGAAATATACTGAATGGGATCCAATTTATTGCAAGCTTTTTTTTTTGCATAGGTTTATCCAAAAGTTGCCTTTATATTTCAACAGTCACCATTACACTAATTGTTGTCCTCTGTCTTAAGACAGTACAAATACATCACGCAACTCCTGTGAACTTCCTTTCTGATTGCTTACCTGGCTTCTTAATTATCTCCCCTGGAATTAGTAAACTTGCTTGCTAAGCTCTTCAAATACAAAACACTTGTGGCAGACCAGGAACCCCTATGCTTAGACGTGAGAGGCTCCAATTAAGGCATTCAACTTAAATAATGTGAGTGAAAGAAAATTAATGTGACCTGTAGCAGTAAGTATGCCCAAGAGGCCCATGACTGATCCTACATTAAGCAAAGTGAGGCAATAAACCACAAATTATGCAAACACTTGTAACAATCCTTTAGTTCAGTGGTTCTCAACCTGTGGGTCGGGACCCCATTTGGGGTCGATCGACCATTTCACGGGGGTCGCCAAGCAAGGCTGTCTGCCATTTTTTTGTCTGCCATTTTTTTTCCCCTTTTCCGGCAGGTGCCTTACCTCCCTTGGGCTGGGCCAGCTGGTGGTCGGCCTGCTCCGTCTCTGCCGCTTGCCAGCTACGCCTCGGCCGGCGCAGGGGGCGGAACCACGCATGCGCGCGCTCCCGGGCAGGGAAAATCCTCGACTTACGACCGGTTGGGTAGTCCTCAACTTACGACCGGTTTAGTCCTCGACTTACGACCGGTTTAGTCCTCGACTTACGACCTGTTGGGGGTCGCGGCATTAAAAAGGTTGAGAACCACTGCT
>NW_015404433.1:0-2926 GCF_001527695.2 Protobothrops mucrosquamatus
TATTATTTCTATCCATATGGAGTCCTGCATTCATTACTACCTGATGTTTCTGATGTCTGATTTGTAATGCCATTTGTGACAGCACTCTTTGAAGATTCATAAATTAAAGGCTAGACCAGGGGTAGGCAACCTTGGCTCTTTTATGACTCGTGGACTTCAACTCCCAGAATTCCAGAACCTACCCTGAGCAGGTCCCGGTAATTTATATTCAAGATCAAGGTCGGATAGGTGTTCTCTTACCATTTTCTTGCTTACTTTAATTTTTGTTTCTAGTATGTCTTTTGCGGTGGTTTTGTTTTGGTATGTTGGGCTGTAATTTTTTTTCATGTGAAGACTGAAGTATGAGTTAAGTAGTTCTGCTTTCTCCCTGTTGCCTGTTATTTCCTTGCCATCTTTTCTCTTTAGTGGGCCTACAGTTTCCTCGATTTGTTGTTCAGTAAAACAAACCATTAAACAAAATAATGTGCAGGATAGCCAGGACAATTAAAGAAATTATTTTCATGATGCTGCAAATGTATCAATGTTATTTCCAAGCATGTTTTTCAAAGTCTATGTTTTTCAATAGACTAGGCCAGATGATTACTTTTTTTTAGTGAAGATTAGGCCATATGTATTGTTTTTGCTTGTACGGTTATTATTTGTGGAAACAAATGGTAAATTGTAAACACTGAAATCAAATTAAGAAGTTGCCATCTAAAAATGTAATTAGAAGATGGTTAAGGAGAATAGCAGCTTCCAGGAAAGGCTATTACTTGTGAAGAAGTGGGGGAAATGACATTGAATTTTGACATTGATAAGCCACTTTGAATAACTACCTTCCATAGTAATAATTTTGGTCAACTCACTCATGCAGTGCAGACTTAGAACATAGACTAATGAGGTTGGAAGGGACCTTAGAGGTCTCTACCCTAAACCATTCCAGACAAATGCTTGTCCAATCTCTTCTTAAAAACCTCCAATGTTGGAGGACTCACAACATCTGGAGGCAAGTTGTTCCACTGGTTAACTGTTCTCACTGTCCTAAAATTTTGAAGACAGGTAAAAGCAGTCTTCAAACTTGCCCCTTTTATGACTTGTGGACTTCAACTCCCAGAATTCCTCAGCCAGGCACGTTAGACTGATCTTTGTATCCCAATTTTTTATGCAGATTTTATGCACCTTTGCATCTTCACTTAGGCAAGATAGAGACCTGGGTGGACCAGTTTTGTATTCTGACTATGTGACCAATGCTAGCCCTGTTGTCTTTGGCTGCTCAGATAATTAACTGGGCACAACTGAAACAGAACTCTTGTCAGGTATGACAAAAGAAGGTGAAGCAATAGCTAGTTACATATATCAGGGAAGAAATTTGCCAGTCTTTCCTCCTCTTTGTGATCATCTCTTTATTGAATACATCCATCTTACTCAAAAAGTTATCTTAGCAGAAAAGACCTCCCGAACACAGTATTTTGCCCCAGTACTGGAATATATTGGGAGTTTCCACACAGATAATACTTCCAACAATATAACAAAGGTTTTAAAAATATCTACCAACAATTAAAAAGTGAAAAGATGGCCATCCCACTTCCAAATAGTTGCATTATATGAAGAAACAGTGTTGTGACTGAAAACAAATTACTTAGTTCTTGTGTCTTCAGCCTGATCCCTCAAGAGATACACCTATTTCCTTCAAGTATGGGCATATAACACCAGGTACACCATACCTGGACAGCTAGATAGCCCAGATAATCATCAGAGTCATTCAGAAAACTGCAACTCATTGTTGCCATCTAGGGACTGATGAGATATTTTCAGCCTAACTAAAAATCAACCAACTGGAAGAATCCATGGTGAGATTCCTGATACTTCCTGCTGTTTGGGGATGGAATGCATTCACTCAGCAAAAAAAAAGAGTTTATCATCACCATCATTCCAAATTGTTTCACTTCTTCCAAACAACGTTGTCAGATAATTAAATAAAATTGGCAATGCAGAAGCATAGCATCAGAAAGGTTATATGATCTTTGTTTCTCTTGAATTCTCTATGTCATTAATTACGTGGACATGATCGAGGGAAATATTGTATCAAGGAAATACTATGATCATCAGTTTGGTCTAGTTTGGCAACTTTAAGGTTTGTGGACTTCAACTCCCAGAATTCCCCAGCCAGCCATGGTTGAACACCTCTGGTGAAGTCATTAAAGCACCAGGTTTAAAACTGGGACTTCTAGTCCTGCCTTAGCCGTGAAATCTGGCTGAGTGACTTTGAGTCAGCAACTCTCTCTCAGTCCAACTCATTTCACAGATTGTGTCCTGGGGAAAATAGAAGGAAAGAGTAGTATATATTTTTGCTACCTTGGATTATTTATTAAAATAATAAAGATGGAGTAAATAAGTAAATAAATAAATACACACACACACACACACACACATACATACATACATACATAATAAGAAACATCAAAACTCTTTAAAAGCTAAATGTTTTGCCTCCTATCACTTTTTTAAAATGCTGTTTTGGAAGCCTATCTCAAAAACCCCTTGTCTTAACAAATAAATTTGCTGACATATACAATAATGCCCCAATTCTGCAAATATACATAATTGTTCAGAGCATACAATAATTTATGCTTTCTATAGTTTCCTTAGAATGAATTTGTGATGCAAAGAGCATTGTGTTAAACCCTTGCCTAGCAAAGGACAAAAATAATCTAAAATGTTGCTATTTTTAATTCTTTTTGTTGCTTAGTGACTCATCTAATAAAAGGTCTCCAATGTTAAATAATCTATTATTAGTGTTAATATTCTTTTGAAACTCTTGTCTTGAAAGAAATATAGAAACAAACTGGTAAAGCTATATTTGACAGAATTCAGAATGAATTCTTTTGTGTTAAGTGTTCAATGCTACTTGATTGTGTTAAGGCAGGGGTCTTCAAACTTGGCCCTT
>NW_015404434.1:0-2926 GCF_001527695.2 Protobothrops mucrosquamatus
ACCCAGCCAGGGTCGTCCTTGCCCCCCCCCCCCAGCTCAGGAGGGCTGGCCGTTCAGAGCCCCTCAAATGATGGGAGGGGGGGCCCTCGGCCTGGGGCTTGGGATGGAGCAGGAGAGCAATGGAAACCCCATCTATGAAAAGTTTGGGCAGCCTCCTCCCGCTTCTGGAAAGCCACTGAGGCATGTCCTGGAATTTCTCCTCTCTGGAAGAGGCCTTTCCTTCCCTCCCCAGATTTTGAGGTTGCTGACTTGAACGTCTCACCCTGGATCTGGATCTGGGTCTTCGGGCTGTTCTGTTCCACATTACTCTTTGGCAACCCCACAAGTGGGGGGGGGGGAGGGAGGGGCATGGTGGCGAAGGGGGAGCCAGCGCGACTCTGAAGCCAGGGATGCCCCGGAAGGCAGCAGGGAGAGGACTTGTGGGTTCATCTCGGAAGGATTGTGTTCCAGTATCTGAGGGGCTGCCCCAAAGAAGAGGAGGGGGTCTGCCTAGTCTCCGAAGCCCCTGAAGAAGGCAGGAGAAGAAGCAACGGATGGAAACCAATCAGGGAGAGAAGCAACCTGGAACTAAGGAGGAATTTCCTAAGAATGAGGACGATTAACCAGTGGAACTACTTGCCTCCAGAAGTTGTGGGTGCTCAATCAAAAAAGGAGATTGGACAGCCATTTGAGCAGGAGGGCATAGGGTCTCCTGCTTGGGTAGGGGTGGGGGGCTTGGACCAGAAATTCTCCAGGGTCCCTTCCAACACTGTTGTTCTGTCCAGAAGTTGTGGGTGCTCCATCACTGGAGGATTTTAAGAAGAGACTAGCCCAGGGGTAGTCAACCTTGGCTCTTTTATGATTCGTGGACTTCAGCTCCCAGAATTCCTCAGCCAGCATGGCTCAGCTTGGAAACCTCTCCCTTTCCCCTCAGCATGGCTGGCTCAGGAATTCTGGGAGTTGAAGTCCACCAGTCATAAAGTGGCCTAGGCCTAGGCCAGAGGTAGGCAACCTTGGCTCTTTTATGACTGGTGGACTTCAACTCCCAGAATTCCTCAGCCAGCATGGGGGAAACTATGTCCCTTGATGACTTGTGGACTTCAACTCCCAGAATTCCTGAGCCAGCCATGCTGAGGGGAAAGGGAGAGGTTTCCAAGCTGAGCCTTGCTGGCTCAGGAATTCTGGGAGTTGAAGTCCATGAGTCATGAGGGGGCCTAGGCCTAGGCCAGGGGTAGGCAACCTTGGCTCTTTTATGACTCGTGGACTTCAACTCCCAGAATTCCTGAGCCAGCCACGCTGAGGGAAAAGGGAGAGGTTTCCAAGCTGAGCCTTGCTGGCTCAGGAATTCTGGGAGTTGAAGTCCACCAGTCACAAAAGAGCCAAGGTTGCCTACCCCTGAGTTAGTGGCACAGTTGTGAAAGGAATCCGGCTTCCCCCGATGACTTTGCTGGTCAGAAAGTGGCAAAACCTGAACCCAGGACGTGGCGACCGTCACGAATACGAGTCGGTTGCCCAGCCTCTCGATTTTGATCACCTGACCCTGTGGGGGGGGGATGCTGCGACGGTTGTTAAGCGTGAAAAAATGGCCCTGTCACCTTTTTCCAGTGCCACTGTAACTCCGAACGGTCACTAAACCAATTGCTGTAAGCTGAGGACTCCCTGTGGCTCCCAGCCAGATGGAGGAACCGCTCAGCGCCAGACGCAGCCTAAAAATAACAGCTGCAAGGTTCTGGCGGGCAAGCCGGGAAAGTCACCCTGATGGGGAATTAATGAGAAGGCGGTCAGGGCTCCAGCAGAGAGAACTGCTAAGCCAGCATAATGACAAACCTTCATTTCATCCCCCCCCCTGCCCCCCCAGACTCAAAGAGAGCTTTGGAAGCCGGCACAAACGGCAGTTTATTATGTTTGGGGTGACCCTGCTCCCCATCTCTGCTCCTCAGCTGCTGCTGGCTGCGGTTCTCTCTCTGTCTTTCTGTCTTTCTTTCTTTTTTCCTCTTTCTTTTCTTTCTTTTTCCTCTCTTTCTTTTTTTCTTTCTTTTCTTTCTTTTTTCCTCTTTCTTTTTCTTTTTCTTTTTCCTTTCTTTCTTTTTCTTTCTTTCTTTCTTTCTTTCTTTCTCTTTCTGTCTTTCTTTTTTCCTCTTTCTTTTCTTTCTTTTTCCTCTTTCTTTTTTCTTTCTTTTCTCCTCTTTTTCTTTTTCCTCTCTTTCTTTCATCTTTCTTTTTTCCTCTTTCTTTCTTTCCTTTTTTCTTTCTTTTTCTTTTCTTCCTTCTTCCTTTCTTTCATTTTTCCTTTTTTCCTTTTCTTCTTTCTTTCGTTCTTTCTTTCCTTCTTTCTTTCTGTCTTTCTTTCTTTCTTTCTCTTTCTGTCTTTCTTTTTTCCTCTTTCTTCTTTCTTTTTCCTCTCTTTTTTCTTTCTTTTCTTTCTCTCTTTTTCTTTTTCCTCTCTTTCTTTCATCTTTCTTTTTTCCTCTTTCTTTCTCTTTCCTTTTTTCTTTCTTTTTCTTTTCTTCCTTCTTCCTTTCTTTCCTTTTTCCTTTTTTCTTTTCTTCTTTCTTTCTTTCTTTTTTTCTTTCTTTCTTTCTTTCTTTCTCTTTCTGTCTTTCTTTTTTTCTCTTTCTTCTTTCTTTTTCCTCTCTCTCTTTTTTCTTTCTTTTCTTTCTCTGTTTTTCTTTTCCCTCTCTTTCTTTCATCTTTCTTTTTTCCTCTTTCTTTGTTTCCTTTTTTCTTTCTTTTTCTTTTCTTCCTACCTTCTTTCATCTTTCCTTTTTCCTTTTTCTTTTCTTTCTTCTTTCTTTCTTTCTTTCCTTTTTTTCTTCTTTCTTTCTTTCTTTCCTTTTCTTTCTTCTTTCTTTCTTTCTTTTTCCTTTTTCCTTTTTAATCTTTCTCTTTCTTTCTTTCTTTCTTTCTTTCTTTCTTTCTTTCTTTCTTTCTTTCTTTCTTTCTTTCT
>NW_015404435.1:0-2926 GCF_001527695.2 Protobothrops mucrosquamatus
ACTGCTGCTTTGAAACCGTCCAGCGGATTTCTAGAAAAAAATGAGTGACACAGAATGAACTGAATAGCCTTTGACATAAACATCTGTGGGGAAGGTAAGAGGAGTAAATGGTAATTTTGCATTGTAAGCTCTATTTTTTTTATTTGCTTGTGAGCTCAATCAAATGTGATTTTGCAGTGCAAGCTCTATTTTTTTTTTTGCTTGTGACCTCAAGGGCAAGCGTGAAAGGATGCATCTTGTGTTATGATGTCATAATGCAATTTTTTTGTCATTGTGGGGTGGCATTGTGGTTAGAAATGGATGCCTATGCCTTTGGTATGATCCAGCAGGTGTTCCTTAAATTCTTAAACATTTGAAGAACATTAAAATAGGGAAATATAAAATGAATGTAATATAGAACAGGGCTTTTCAACCAGTGGTATGGGTACCACCTGTGGTACATTGGCACCTGGCAGGTGGTATGTGGCCATCCTAGAAAAGTAGCGGGGGAGGGGAATGAGCTGAACCGGTGGCAGCACCGCACAAGCCTGAGTGAGAGACGGCTGGAGCTGCAGGGCTGTCAGGGCTCAGCGGAAGCGCCAGGATCAATGCCGCTTTCCAGCTGGTCGGCACTTCTTCGGGGCTGTCAGGGCTCAATGGAAGCGCCAGGATCAGCACCAGGATCCAGCTGGAAAGCAGCACTGATCCTGGCGCTTTTGCTGAGCCCAGAAGAAGTGTCGATCAGCTGGAATGTTGCAGCATCTCCAGGGTCTTGTGATTTACATTCAGATGCTTGGCAACTGATTCATATTTATGGCGGTCACAGTGTCCCAGGGTCATGTGAAGTGACCAAAACCTGCTGCAACCATCCAGCAGATGGGGGAATAAAAACCAAACACCCCCCATCCCACCCCCACTGCCAATCCTCAACAGAAATGCTCACAACAATGAAAACCTCAGACAGGAGGAAGAGCACCTCTGGGTGGGCAGGCAGGTGTTTTGCTCAGCTGTGCCTTGGGGGGCAATTTTTTCAGTGCCATTGTAACTTCGAACAGTCACTAAGCGAACTGTTGTAAGTCGAGGACTACCTGTACTTTATCACTTTTTTCCTTTTTTTTTTTTTTTGGTATTCAAGTTTTTGACATCTTGCTAGGTGACTGGTGGTACTCAGATGTTACCATATCCTAAAAGTGGTACAGTGGGTGAAAAGGTTGAAAAGCCTGATATAGAATATGAAAGCAGTGATGAGACAGATAAGGAAAATTGTGATGTTCAAGCCGAGCTGTTGAAGCAGAAAGTAAAGGTAAAGAAATGGCTCATGTCAGATAATGAAAAGTAAAATTTATAATTAACATATGGGCAATATTGAAAGTTAATTAAAAATAATAACTGCACGGAAAGATCAGAAAGAAAGGAAAACAAAACTCAACTTGAGGTATCTACTAGAAATGAAAAGTATGAATTAAACAAGAGACAAAAGAAAGCTATTTAAAATCCTGTTGTTTAGTCCCAGCTGGATTTTCAGAATGGCCTACCTATGTGTGGAACTTTCAAATCATTCCTAAAAACAAATAAACCATTAATGTGTAATTGCATTTAATAAAGTTCCTTTTCCTTCCTAGTCATACAATGATCCAATCCAATAGCAACATATAAAGAAGGAAGCTTAAGTCTTCCTTCTAATTACTTTCAAAAGGGGAAAAAGTCTTTCTAGCCCACAAAGGGTATTGGGGATTAAAGAAAAATAATGCATTTTGAAACAAATATGTATACCCACAGACTGTATATCTGACCTTTTTTTATTTTAAAGAAGCTGAAACAATTTCATATATATATAAAAATCTTAGTGATTTCATTTAATCATGATCTCATGGAACACTAGGGACAGGATTACAGTTTACAGCAGCTTATTTTGTTGTAAGCCTCTTTCCTGTATTATGAATGGGACTAATGACAAGGTGCGACAAAGTCCCATGTAGACAGAAAGATTGGGAGAGATGACTTGTAGAGAAAATGAACTCTGGACTCTCCAAAAATAATAGAAAATATGCTGTAGTTTATTCTGCCCAGATCTGTAAACATTCAAAAACAGACTCTGGAGAGCCAGCATTCCAAATCAAGAATTCAAAAGTAATAATAATAATAATAATAATAATAATAATAATAATAATAATAATAATAATAATAATAATAATAATAATAATAATAATAATAATAATAATAATAATAATAACAACAACAACAACAACAACAGCAAAACAACAATAATAATTGTAGTAATAATAATAATAATAATAATAATAATAATAATAATAATAATAATAATAATAATAATAATAATAATAATAATAATAAAGTTGGAAGGGATCTTGGAGGTCATCTAGTCCAATCGCCTGCTCAGGCAGGGAACCCTATACCATTTCAGACAAATGGCTGTCCAGTCTCTTCTTAAAAACTTCCAGTGTTGGAGCATTCACAACTTCTGGAGGCAGGTTGTTCCACTGGTTAATTGTTCTAACTGTCAGGAAATTTCTCCTTAGTTCTAGGTTGCTTCTCTTCTTTGGTTAGTTTCCATCCGTTGCTTCTTGTCCTGCCTTCAGGCGCTTTGGAGAATAGCTTGACTCCCTCTTCTTTGTGGCAGCCCCTGAGATATTGGAACACTGCTATCATGTAGCCGCCCTGAGTCCGCAAGGAGAAGGGCGGGATATAAATATAATAAACATAAACATATGTTTATGTTTATTATATTATATACGCTTCTCTGCAGGAGGGTGTCTTCCCTGCGGCCCTTAAAGAGGCCGTTGTGAGGCCCCTCCTCAAGAAGCCTTCCCTGAACCCAGATGAGTTGGCTAACTATCGCCCAGTCTCCAACCTTCGCTTTACGGCGAAGGTTGTTGAGAGTGTGGTTGCACAGCAATTCCCCCGGCACCTGGATGAAACTGTCTAT
>NW_015404436.1:0-2925 GCF_001527695.2 Protobothrops mucrosquamatus
AGTTAACTTTAAGTTGCAGCGGTGGCGGCGGCTTCTAGCTTCGCCGAAGGCGAAGGCGTCCTGGATCGCGGAGAATCCTCGGGGCTCCGGAGGAGTTCTCACCTACATCGTCCATATAGGACGACTCGGGAACTCAACTCCTACCCCGGGCAGCTCACCTATCCCCTTATGCCCAGGGGAAAGGTATCAAGCCGTTTGAAAGCTGATGCTAGCTGTCAAACCGGCTTTTACGCGAAACAGGCGGGAGGCAGCAAACAGCTGCGACCGACGAAGACGCCTGCCACCGGAAGTCCATTTGTATCCGTTTTTGATTGCAAAGGTTCAATATATTTTGATTAGGTGTACAGAGTTATCAAACAACCTAATAACTCATCAACACGTTTTTCAAACTTGGCAACTTTAAGATATGTGGACTTCAACTCCCAGAATTCTGGGAGTTAGGTTATTCTAGAAGTTGAAGTCCACACATCTTAATGGTGTCAAATTTTTTAAAAAACCCACTGAGATAAGCCTACACAATAAGTAGTTTCAATGTCAAGCTTATATTCTGGCTTCAATGAAAGGATCATTTATACATTTTCTTGGAAAAGGTCATGTGGGTCTTCTTGCTCAGCACTATTGTACAAAAATGTTTAGGAATCCTAAATTATTTCTAGGGTAAAGCCATGTAAACAGATCATTTCATAATGAACGTTTTTACTTTTGAAACTATATTCACATTTAGCATATTGCTTAGCTATATTTTCATATTGCAAGATCTGCATTTTTAAACTGAAGCATCAAATATTTAATTCAGTTACTGAAAATTCTGACTTAAATTTTTATCTGCATAAATTCACTCAACCTAATATTTTGTACATCATAAGAAGTTTTTAAAGCGGAAAGATAGTCAGATTGATCCTTTCCTTTCCTTTCCTTTCCTTTCCTCTCCTCTCCTCTCCTCCCCTTCCCTTCCCTTCCATTCCCTTCCCTTCCCTTCCTTTTCTCTTACCTAGTTGCCCTGTTGCAAGCAACTCCTTTCTGAAGGCAGAAACAGAAATGTCAGCTTTAAACACCTCATTTCTTTGCAAATTTGTCCTCTGTGTTTTCCAAATACTGTAAGGAGTGAAAGTAGCTTTCTCCTCTTAGGTCACCTTGATTGGTTTTGTCTGTTTGGCTGGAGCAGTTTACTATTGTAAAGCTATTTATTGACTGTTCTTTCAGATGAAGGAACACCTCCTCTTCATTTTTAAGATCTTCTAAAACTTTGTCTTAGCTAACTATAAATTCTCTCTGTGAAAACTTTCCCATTTTATGTGACTGGAGAAACAAGGACATAGTGGAAACCTGAAACCTTTTTTTTTGCTTATGTCCTCAGTTAGCTAGGGAAAGCTAGTTAGGTAGCTGAAAGAAAGAAAAATAATTTCAAAAGTTTCTGCTTACTTTTGAAGTAAGTCAAAGTCAGCAGCCTTTTATATATGGCTGGCAAAGTTCTTAGATATTATGCAATGTTAGCACTGGTGATCAAAGGAGGTATGGAAATTATTAGAGTGCAAAACAGTTTACAAAAGTGCAATATAGGTAGTCCTCGACTTATGACCGCAACTGAGTCCAAAATTTCTATTGCTAAGCGAGACATTTGTTAAATGAGTTTTGCCCCATTCTATGACCCTTCTTGTTGTTAAGTGAGTCACTGCAGTTATTAAGTTAGTAACACAGTTGTTAAGTGAGTCTGACTGCCCCAATGATTTTGCTTGTTAGAATGTTGCAAAAGGTGATCGCATAACTCTGGGACACGGCAACCGTCATAAATATGAGTCAGTTGCCAAGTATCTGAATTTTGACTGTATGACCATGGGAAGGCTGCATTGGTCATCAGTGTGAAAAATGGTCGTAAGTCACTTTTTCCCCCCCGTGGCATTGTAACTTTGAACAGCCACCAAATGACCTGTTGTAAGTCATCCTTGTTTTAAAGGTGGCTGTTATGCCTGCATATATATGTGCATTTTCATGCTTTAACTACATACATACAGGAACGAAAGTAATTGACAATTGCTTTCCTGGAACAGAAATGTGGGAAGTCATAGCAGTCGATAAATTATTAGCCAGCAATCCAGACTTGCTGGCTGGTCAGCAAGTACCTGTGGTTAAAATGTGGTTTTCCTTAAGCCAGTTTAGTCTTAAGTAGCCTTGAGGAGAACTGCCCAAGACTGAGATGAAGTTGTTGGCCAACTGCTCTCCCTATTTTTTGTTTTCTTGATTTTGGACATGTAATAAATCAAGGAAGAAACACTGTAGCTTGGTGAGTGAAACAGAAAAAAGCAAAGGTTTTGGCTTACAAGTTAAGTAATAGAGCCATCAAAGGATAAGGACATTGACTCTCAGAAGAGATCAGAAGTCATAAATTTAGGCATTGTCATATCAAATGAAAATCTTGGGTGCTTTTGGCATAACATCACCTCCAGATTGCTGGGGAGATAAAAATGTCTCTTCAGAAGAAAGATAGGCTAGCAATGTAACCACAAATAACTGGGGGAAAAATAGTGGCAGATAAAATATTTCCTTCAAGAATGTCAAAAATTCATAGATGTGCTACTGTAATTAAAGGAAGTCTAATAGATAACTTCACATATAACAATGCAAACACAAGGCTAAATACAGAAGGATGTTCTCATCTTTGTTTCCTGTTTAATACATTTGCATTAGAATGAATCCAAATTAAGTAATTTGGAATGAAATTATCCTCCTTTTGGACTTCCGGTGGCAGGCGCCTTCGCTGGACGCAGCTGTTTGCTGCTCCCGCCTGTTTCTGCGTAAAAGCCGTTCTGACAGCCTGCATCAGCTGTCAAACGGCTTGATACCTTTCCCCTGGGCATAGGGGGAAAGGTGAGCTGCCCGAGGTAGGAGTTGAGTTCCCGAGTCGTCCCTTGTGGACGATGTAGGTGA
>NW_015404437.1:0-2925 GCF_001527695.2 Protobothrops mucrosquamatus
CACATGTTAAATAGTTTGCTAGTCATCTAAGAGCTAAGCCCAGTTAGCTTTCTTTATCATTGGAGGACTTAGTGAATGAAACTTCACTGTGAAAGCAGAACCATCTTTTAAATAATAAAAAAATAAAATACAGACATGTAATAATGTCAGATATTGAGGTATTATGGCATAAATGCTAGAAATGTGTATCTGTTGCAATACGGGAAAAATGAAGAGCAGCAGTATACATTTGTTTAAATGTCAATAAATACAGAAAACGTTTTTTTAAAATTGATCAGCCTTTGTCTCCCTATGATAATGACTGTGTTACTTTATTTTGAAGAATTACACAAGAGTCAGATTTTAGACTGGAAACTCTTGGAGACAGGAGAAATGAAATGTACATATCTGTTAGTGTATTGGTTATCCTCTTCCCTATTTTTGAGATGTAAAAAGTTACTATATTTTGCACCTAGAATAATGATAACATTTTGAAGTAGCTTCATTTTTCTTATTGGCTTGCTTAAAACCTTACTATTTAATTGAACCAGTAATCTCTTATAGCGTTTTGATTGCCAACTTCCAATGACTCTTTTGCAGCCAGGTAACTTGCACAGTCTACTTTCAAGAGTATGGGAAGGTCCTTTCTTTGTTGCCAGTTAACTTCAGCCTGAAAGTATTAACAGTTCTGATCCCAGGTATCCTCTTTATTTGACCCAGCCTTGATTCACCACTAGATACCATGTGCCAAGACCTATCTGTCATTCTGACTTTATTATCCCCTTTTAGGTGGATATATTTTAAGGCAAGAATTGGTATGATCTAAATAGTGGTGTAGTACAGAGTTACCCAACCTTTCTGGCTTTGTGTACCAATGGGTAGAGGAGAGGGGATGGTTCTGCTGCTTGTGCAAGTAGGGGTGCATGTGTGCTTGCTTGCCTGCCACTTCAGGCAAGCTTTTCTGAACAGCTCATGGCCCGGATGTTGGAGACCCCTGGTATAGTAGAACCAATCTTCCTGGGAAGTTAGTTTCCTGGCCTGGTTTATCTAGTGGGGCTGATAACCTGCTCCATAAAAAGACAAAAACAAAAACACAAAAGAGTGTTGACAGTAAGTATTCTGAGGGTCCATAGAGTATGGAAGGGAGTATTGTCACAAGTTTGTCTTTTACGGTTTTGTACTTACCCATCTCACAGCCATTTTGTGGAAGACTAAGTCTCTCCCCTTTGGCAGTTATTTTATTTGGGTTCTTAAAAAGTCTATAAATGATGCAGATAACCAGGGAATACAAATGGTAACATTTAATGTTATGATTATTTTAGAAAAATCATCTTGAAATGAAAGTTGTCCTCCCTGATTTTTATTTTTACTAAATCAGAGGGAAAGAGATTGAGAGATAAAGAACTAGTTTAACATCAGACTCCATGTGTACAACCAGGAATGATTAAATAATGGATTGTGTCAGTGTAACATATTGACACTATCCATTGGATGTTATCAAATAGCGTAAGCTAATAGAATGATTTACTTCATGTTTAACTGCCTTTTTCAATTAAAGGTAGCAAATGTTGTGGGACTTGAGTCTAAGTGAACAAACCATATATTTTCTCCTATTAACACCATCATTGCTGACATGCAACCGATGGGAATTTTTCCCTATTGCTGCAGGCTGTAATGGGATGGTTTAAATGGTCATGAGGGGAAAAAAAGTGATTAATGATTAGGAACTTGACTTCACAGCTCTTTTTTTTCCTCTGTGCATTTCCATTTGTGTCAACTAGCTGCACACTTGGGAGATGTTATTTCCATGTAATCAACATAGTTTTATTTCTGCCTCTATTTGTTTCCATTTCATGAGACCCATTGGTAATTCAGTTCTAGTTTGCATTTCTTTGGGTGTGTCAGTTCCAGTAATGATAAAAGAGGATCATGTGCAGCTGTTTATTAGCCTGGTGACTAAAATTTCAGCTTCTGAACCTGAGTGTCATGGTAGACACAGGGATCCTTTTTTATTGCACACCAAGTTGGAGGTTACATGATTACATCTGGGAGGAGCTATTGAAATTAGTTGAGCATTAAGCTGACATCATACAATTATAATAATTAAGAAATTGCCTCTGCAGCATCTAGAACAATCCACATTAGTGCCCTTTTGTTAATAAACTTCACATCTCTGTTGTTTTGTTGGGCAGCTCACTCAACCTTTTGGAATTCTCCTTATCAATAGTAGCAAGGCTATTAGGCATATAATACAACTGACGCAAAGTTTCCAACCCTTTTCTTCATCAAAAATTGATCATTAAAATTATGTTAATGAACTCAAAAGATGAGAAGAAAAACTTTTTTTATAGCTCAGCAATTATTCAAGAACAAGAAGCAGATTTAACAATTGACAAAACATTGCTATTTGCCAAAACAGACTGTTGACAAGTCTGCTTAGTATCTGTCCTAACTTTCTCCAGTCTCATTCTCTTCTGATATGTTGGGTTACATTTCCTAAATTGCTTTCAAGAGAGTCTGTTGTGCCCTGTGTCCACTCCTCCACAGCTGAGGAATAATTAAGTGGCTGAAATCAGACAGTGAATTGGGAAAGAACAAAAAGATTATATAGTGAATATACTTGGTTAGTTTAGAGGAAAAAGAGTCCAAAAATGAACACAAGTTTCTCCTTTGGTATTTGGAATAGAATTTTCCATTTGCACAACAAACGCTCCTTCGCCACATTTCATAGTTTATTTATTTATTTATTTATTTATTTATTTATTTATTTATTTATTTATTGCATTTATATCCCGCCCTTCTCCTTACGGACTCAGGGCGGCTGACAATTGAATAAAATACTAACATATATACATATTATACCTAATTAAAATTTAATTAAAACGAAATATTTAAATATGTCCAATTAAAAGTAATTAAAACCCCTTTAAAATCCCTCAGGCCAGT
>NW_015404438.1:0-2924 GCF_001527695.2 Protobothrops mucrosquamatus
AGTCCACGAGTCATGAAGGGGCCATAGTTCCCCCATGCTGGCTGAGGAATTCTGGGAGTTGAAGTCCCTTCATGACTAGCGGACTTCAACTCCCAGAATTCCTCAGCCAGCATGGGGGAACTATGGCCCTTTCATGACTCGTGGACTTCAACTCCCAGAATTCCACAGCCAGCATGGGGGAACTATGGCTCTTTTATGACTCGTGGACTTCAACTCCCAGAATTCCTGAGCCAGCCATGCTGAGGGTAAAGGGAGAGTTTCCAAGCTGAGCCATGCTGGCTCAGGAATTCTGGGAGTTGAAGTCCACGAGTCATAAAAGAGCCAAGCTTGCCTACCCCTGGAGTAGGGGAAGAGTAAAATAATAAAATAAAATCAGAAAGGATTCAAAAGAATCAACTGCGCCACCTCCAGACTTCCAAGAAGCTTTATATTGATGCGGTTATTACTTGCAGAAACGTGAGAAAAAATGTTTATATTTAATTGTCATTTATTTAAATAAGAATTGTACTAATTTAAGGTTGGCAGAAGAGAATGTTATTGGAAGAAGAGGAAATCAAGCAAAACTATCATACGGACTACAGAATTGTAGAAATTAATTGTTATTGATTATTAATAATAATAAAGTTGGAAGGGACCTTGGAGGTCATCTAGTCCAACCCCCCTGCTCAGGCAGGAAACTCTATACCATTTCGGACAAATTGTTTTTTAAACATTAACCCAGACAACACGATGTTTGCCAAATATTAAGGTGTACGTTAAAAATCAATAAAACATTTTTTTAAAAATAAATAAATAAATTTTGCAGCCTCCAGACTCCCAGGGTTTGGAAATACAGGGTATAAGCTCCAGGCACAAAACAGAACCGAATGCCTTACCCTCAAATCTGACATCAGCTTCTTGTCCAAGGTCTGTTCTAAAAAATGAGAGCTGACTTGCTGCATAGACCCCTGGAAAACAGGTGGGAAAAACAGGAGCGTTCATCAGAAATGTCATTTTAATCCCAAGGAACGTTAAGACAATTATTTAACTCGCATCTGGAATGTGGGTAGAGAGCTTCAAGTCATTTCGAACTGGGTGATGCTAAGATCACGACAAATGTGTCCTTTTTAAAACAGAGATTCCCCAAATTTTGGCAACTTTCAGATTTATGGACTTCCAACTCCCAGAATTCCTGGGGAATTCCTGGGGAATTCTGGGAGTTGAAGTGCTATTATTCTATGTTCCGTGTTAAGTCTTGAAGTTGTCAAATTTGGAGAGAGCCTGTCTTTAGAACAGGGGTCTTCAAACTTGGCCCTTTTATGACTTGTGGACTTCAACTCCCAGAATTCCTCAGCCGGGCACGCTGACTGAGGAATTCTGGGAGTTGAAGTCCACAAGTCATGAGGGGGCCATAGTTCCCCCATGCTGGCTGAGGAATTCTGGGAGTTGAAGTCCACAAGTCATAAAAGGGCCAAGTTTGAAGACCCCTGCTTTAGAATAACCCAGTCTCTTATTTCACAGATATTCAAAGGATGTTGCAGTACGCCCAACACCTTTTTTTCACCCCATATAAATAAAAGAGACTCAACAATGGAGCCTTTTTTCCCCTTTCTCCCAGGCTTCCCTTCACCCCTTTGAGCTTCAGGGTGGGACTTTCTGAAGCTCAGCACAAAGGCAAATGGAGAGAACAAGGAAGCATTTTGGATTTCATATGGACCCGCTGGCAGGTAAGTTATGATCACCTTGGCAACATGAAAAGAAGAAGGAGAGAGCCCTTACCAATAGCTTAGCCGCCTGGACTCTCACCACCCAGGAGCCATCGCTGACCATGTGGCAGATCTTCCCAAACGCATCGTCGACCAGCCGGATTTCTTCATTGGAAGATGGGATGGGGACAATGCTAGAGAGAAAAAGAGAGAGAGAGACACAGAGACACAGAGAGAGAGAGAGAGAGAGAGAGAGAGAGAGAGACAAAGACAGAGAAAGAGTGAGACAGACAGAAACAAAGAGAGACAGAGACAGAGAGAGACAGAGCAAGAAAGAGAGAGAGAGACAGAAAAGAGACAGAGAAAGAAAGAGCGAGAAAGAGACAGACGGACAGAGAGCGAGAAAGAGAGACAAAGACAGAGAGACAGAGAAAGACAGAGAGACAGAAAGAGACAGAGAAAGAGCGAGAAAGAGACAGAGACAGAGCGAGAGAGAGACAGATAGACAGAGAGCGAGAAAGAGCGAGAAAGACAGAGAGACAAAGAGCGAGAGAGACAGACAGACAGAGAGCGAGACAGAGAGACAAAGACAGAGAGACAGAAAGACAGAGACAGAAAGAGACAGAGAAAGAGCGAGAAAGAGACAGAGAGCGAGAAAGAGAGAGACAGAGAGACAGAGAGAAATGATATTACAGGTATTCCTTGACTTATCGTAGTTCCGTTTAGTGACCGTTCAAAACTGCAAGGGCACTGAAAAAAGCGACTTATGACCGTTTTTTACATTTACAACCGTTGCGGCATCCCCACGATCATGAGATCAAAATTCAGACGGTTGGCAATTGGTTCATAGTTATGACTGTCGCAGCGTCCCAGGGGGTCACGTGATTCCCTTTTGCGACCTTCTGATCAGCGAAGTCAATGGGGGAAGCCGGATTTACTCACTTAACAACTGCAGGGATTCACCTAATAACTGTGGCCAAAAAAAGTTGTAAAATGGGGCAAAACTTACTTAACGTGTGTCTCACTTAGCGGCAGAAATGTTGGGCTCAGCTGCGGTCGTGGGTCAAGGACTACCTGTATTTGCTTAACAACTACCCCCCAAAAGATCCTAAAACTGGGTAACACCCCTGACCTTCTTTATTAGTTTTAGCTTTATTAGGCTCCATTAGGTTCACAACTCCGAGGGCTATCTGTACACCAGACTTTCACAGCAACTTTTAAGATGTCTGGACTTCAACT
>NW_015404439.1:0-2924 GCF_001527695.2 Protobothrops mucrosquamatus
CCTATATACCAATGAGGAGTTGGGCTCATAATTCATTGGGTTCATAATTGGGTTCATAATTCATCTAGTGACATAATAATAGGCCTCAGCTAAACTCATTTTTTTTTAAATAACAGAAAACAGAATGCTCTTCCTCCTCTTCTAGGTGCCTTGCTTGATCCTTGACACCTAGAAAATGTAAATGGGATCATAATTGTTAATGTATACTTTAACAATGAATCCCAAAGATGGCTCCTTTCAAAAGAAAACAGCATTGACAATAATGGAAAGACAGCAAAAACCTCAAATAATCATAACAAAATATCAAAATCAAAAATTTAATACCAATAATAATTATGCCTGCAAATTCAAGTTTTAAGATGCTGTAGCATCATTCAAATCCATATTTTCTTAAGAACTTCAATTCTATGCTCCTATATCTAAGAATAAATCCCACTGAATTTTGTGGTGATTACTTCTAGGTGGGCCTGCATAGAATTGCATTCTGAAGTTTAAATTGCTTGTACCGTAATTTATCTTGATTATTGATCGATTAATCATGTGCCACCATGTTGTTTTCAACTTCTAGCATCCACTTAGATAATTTTTGTGATCTTACCTCTTCAATTAACAGAAATTACTTTTGAGTAGGCATGTACAGTATTGCTTTGGAATGGAATCTAATGTTTCATGCATGTATTTGTTGATGTCATTTATGCTGCTGAATTGGAAAGAGTGGGGGGGGAAGTCCTCTTGCTTCTTCTACTCTCCAAAATCTGTTCCAAAGATGGCTCCAGGCTGGAAGGGAACACCTCATTTTGCTAGAGGAAATCTGTTAGCAAAACATTAGACCCCATCTCTGGACTGTGAAGTTTTTCACTGATTTATATTTAACCTCACAGTTATAACAAAATTTCCCTCTGGTTAAGATTGTGCTATGTGGAAAATATGGACAATATGCTCCATAACTTGTGGTTTAGAAACATTGTTTTTGAGCAATGTATATCTCTGACCATCACTAGACATTGCGCTAAAGCCTATTGGTATGCATATTATTGGGATATTTTAATTACCATTTTGAAACAATGAAAACAAATGTTTTCAGTAATTATAATTTGCAATGATCTAATCTTCCTATGGGAAACCACAGGACCATGGCTCTCCAAGAAATAATAGAATATACAATTGGAAGGGTGCATTGAACCATTCCAGACAGATGATTATCCAGCCCCTAACTGAAACAAAGGGGAACCCACCACTTCTCTGGAGTATTGGTTTGGATATCAAATTGCCTTTTCTTTAGGAATTTTTAAAACAGACAATTGAAATCAGCATGAAATCCATAATTATTCCATATCCTGCAGCATGATGGCATAAATTTTGACCACTTTTCTATAACATCCCTTTAGTGTTCTCAGGGCTAAATATATATCTTCATATATATTGCTATGTGGTCCTTAATACTTTTGTTGCTCTTCTGTGAACTTGTTCCAGATTATTTTAATGCTTTGTCAAATGTGGTGACCAGAGCTAGACACACAAAATATACTTGGATCCTTTAGGAAGATTGTCTCTTTATTATTACTGTGCAGAATAAAACAACACCACAGAATCAAAGCTACTGTATATTCAAAGAATGGGCTCCATTTTACATATAGTTGTTGAGTTTTAATGGACAAATAACTAAAGCAAGAGTACTGAGCAACAGAGAGTGTTAGCATATTCAGCATTCCTCAAGATTTACCGAAGTACAAGTGTGTGTGTGTGAGGGGGGGGGGGAGAGAGTAGAGTTCCATGCTTAATCTTAGAACTAATATCTGGTTCTCCCATTTCTTACTCTAGTGCCCCCATATTGGCTCGCTGCTTCTCATATACAGATGTAACCATATACAGTAGATAGAGATACTAAAATAGAGTAAAATTCCCCATCAATCCTTCCTTTGAAATATAACCTTCTGAACAGCTCTGACACATAGACATTTTTGAGGTCCATTCATTGCAATATACAGGAAAATTTCCAAGAAGAATCTATCTTTAAAAGAAGACAGACAAACAGGTCTTCAGGATGCAAACATTTCTGGGGAAGAAATGTCAAAGTGAAGATGACAACAATTGCAGTGGAATGAAGAACCAGCAAATGCACTGGCTTTTTGTGATTCCTCTTTGAACAAGGAGAGGACTTGGGATTGCCTACAAGTGCCCTGGACAATTGCTCCTTCAAGGAAAATGTAAATCAATGCTGTCTATCCAGTTTAAAACTCTGGGAGTCAAAGGAATGCCATCTCTGCCCAAACTGTGGTCAGTACTTTTATGGACACCAGGTTCATATACTTCCTTTTGTAAACACTTTTGAAAATTGCTTGTTAACTGCTTTTCAGCTATTAGGAACCTTTGAAATTAGAATTTTTTTACAGCACCATTGAGTTGAAAGAAACATTGAGTTTCCTTCATGAAAGAAGTTTTAAGTATAAGTTTAAGGATTTTTTTTAAAAAATGGGGGAGAATAAACAGCAAAAGGGTGATTAGAACATTGATTCTGGAATGTTGCAAACAGACTAAGGTCCAGATTTTCTTTTCTCCACTTTTTATTTTTTATTTTTAGTTTGTATTTTTTTATTTGTAATATTTACGAATTACTACAGAATAGGAAGAAATTGGCAAATGGATTTAGGTTAAAAAAAATCCTAATTAGATTTTTCTTGTCATGTGTCCTTTTTTTCCATTCTTTTTTTTAAAAAAAAAAAACAATTGTTCAGCAACCAACCTTCAGACTGTTTAACTTATTTTTGAGGCTGATTTAATATGTCACAGGTGGTTGAGCACTTAAAAAAAGGTGATTAAGGAATATACTAATCAAATCAGGTTTCCTGCCTAACGTGTATGATATATTGGATTTTTTTTCTCATTTTAAAACATTTAATAAACAGAAAGCAGTGGAGCAGAGA
>NW_015404439.1:11371-12616 GCF_001527695.2 Protobothrops mucrosquamatus
TAACATATCAATTGGAGAAAAGAACAAGTTAACATTTGCATGGTAAAGGGGATACAAAATTTCAAAGAAACAATATAGTTACAACAGTGGGAGCTATTAGGGGAAAACTTAATAAGTAATTGAGTAAGAACTTTATTCTGAGTTATTACTCAAGGGAAAATTGGTATAAAATGTTTTAGAGATGGTACATAACTCCATTTTTTTTTCCTCATTGTGAATGTTCCGTTGCATTATTCTATCCATATTGCGCATGCCCGAAGATGGCGGATCGACTCCGGCTGGCTCCGTGAGATAGCGGAGCCGGCAGCGGGAAATGGGGCCTCGCAATGAGGGTGGAACCGACCGAAATGTGGACTTGGTGAGCTAAACTTTTCCGGATTCCCCCTGTGAGCGGATGGCGAGTGGATGGGGATTTGACGGCCTGGTAGACCCTGGTAGACTCCGCAGCGAGATGTGGACGGGCGAGCATTTTTAGCAGCCTGGTGGCCTAGCAGTAGCCCGGCGATTTATCCGGCAACCCAGCGACCTTCCCGGCCTTCTAGCAGCCCAGCAACCCAGCGACCCGGCCCGGTGGCTTACCTTATGGCGGCATGGCGACCTGGTGATTTCCCGACCTGGCAGCCCAGCAGCTCTGGGGTGACTCGCCGACCCAGCAACCCGGCAGCTAGCAGCCCTGAGGCAGCCTGCTGGCGGCCCAGTGGCCTAGCATCCCAAGCATCCCGATGGCGGTCCGGTCCGGCGGCTTGGCAACCCGGCGGCCCGATAGCCCGGTGGTTTGGTAACTTGGGGATGTGGCGGCTGGGGGTGGGCGAGCGGCCTGGAGACTTTCACTGCTATAGGATGTGGCCGGCGGCCCGGCGGCCTGGTGGCCTGGCAGCCTGGTGGCCCAGCAACCTGGCGGCCCAGTCGTTTGATATTCGGTGGTTTAGCGGACCTGGTGATCTGGTTGAGGCTCGGCTGCTGAAGGCCGGCTCGGGGACCTGGTGGTATGACGGACGGTCGTGGTCGCGGCCTGTGGCCCGTTGGACTTGTTGGCCTGGCGGACCCAGTCGTGGCCTATTTATTGGGCGAAGAGCTGGCCCTGGAGTTTGCCCTGGAGAACTTGGCTTGCTTTCGGCTACAGACTTGCCTGTTGGGGGTTTGAAGAACTGGCTGCTTTGGGCCCGAATTTAGGCCTACCCCTACCACTTACCAAGGATTAATTTCACGAGGACTGTTTTTCTCCCCCGGTCCCGCTGCTGGACT
>NW_015404440.1:0-2924 GCF_001527695.2 Protobothrops mucrosquamatus
GTTCAGAGAATACCTACATTCAAGTGCTTACAGTTTCTCTGACAATCAACCACACAAAAACTTTAAAGTCGATTTGGGCTTCAACAATATTCAACTTTATTTCATATCTAGCTGCTTAATTCCCTTAATTTCTTGGAAGCATCTTTTCTGCAGCAGGTAAAAACAGTAGAAGCCAGCAGTTGTATGAATGAAGTACATACAGCATCTCATTTTTGCAAACTTCATCCCATCTTTCCATGAAGGTAGTTCATGAAGAAACCGCATGAATATGTCAAAGATGATTTCAAAGAGATCAGGAAAAGTGGATGGTTTCAATACATGAAGTTCTATTGAACCATTAATTTAGCTACCTTAATATTACTTGTGCAATTCTGGAAAACTCATACTCCCTTAAGATTGATTTTATCTAGTGCACTAATTCCACTGTGAACAAACTCTTGGTGGGATTATCTTGGTGGGATAATGAAACTCTACATTATATGGATGATTCTGGACCTTCTCCCATTGATGATTTATGCTTATTGGAAAGGTCACTCTAGAGCAGGGCTTTTCAACCAGTGGTATGGGTACCACCTGTGGTACATTGGCACCTGGCAGGTGGTACGCGAACATCCTAGAAAAATGGTAGCAGGGGAGGGAAATGAGCTGAACCGGTGGCAGCACTGCACAAGCCTGAGTAAGAGATGGCTGGAGCTGCAAGGCTGTCAGGGCTCAGTTGGAAGCGCCAGGATCAGCGCCAGGCTCCAACTGGAGCTCGGCGCTGATCCTGGCGCTTCTGCTGAGCTCTGAAGAAGCACCGATCAGCTGGAAAGCAGCATTGATCCTGATGCTTCTGCTGAGCCCAGAAGAAGCGCCAGGATCAGTTGGAATGTTGCAGCATCTCCAGGGTCTTGTGATTTACATTCAGATGCTTGGCAACCGATTCATATTTATGACCGTCACAGTGTCCCAGGGTCATGTGAAGTGATCAAAACCTGCTGCAACCACCCAGCAGACAGGGGGAATAAAAACCAAACACCCCCCACCCCACACCCGCTGCCAATCCTCAACAGAAATGCTCACAACAATGAAAACCTCGGACAGGAGGAAGAGCGCTGCCGGGCGGGCAGGCAGGTGTCTTGCTCGGCTGTGGCTTGGGGAACATTTTTTCAGTGCCATTGTAACTTCTATGAGTCTCTAAGCGAACTGTTGTAAGTCGAGGACTACCTGTACTTTATCACTTTTTTCATTATTTTTTTTTTGGTCATCAAGTTTTTGACACCTTGCTAGGCGACTGGTGGTACTCGGATGTTGCCATATCCTAAAAGTGGTGCAATGGGTGAAAAGGTTGAAAAGCCCTGCTCTAGAGTTTTCATTCATCCACAAGATACGGGGCTGAAAGCAAAGAAGCAAGTCATTTTCTATAGGGTGCCTCTGAGTGACTTATATAGAAAGACACAAGATTATAAGTCTGTTAAACACAATGGAAGGAAAACAATCCTTGTTATATGTTAAGTTCTTAGCACAAATGGAGATTTAGATGTCCTCCTCTCCCCCTCACCCACCCCCCAATCTCCAGGCTCCACCTCCTGTATTGATAAACACCTCTGTTAGATTACAGGTAGTCCTTGACATACAACCATAATGGAGCCTGCTCATTATGGTCATATGTTGTGATAGTCATAAAATGGGTTGGTGGTTTTATGGAATTTTTTGTGGTTGTCCCATGCTTATGAAGTGAATCCAAGTCATTAGGCAAATGCCATGGTCATTAAACGAACGAAGGGTTTCACTACTGGCCTGGTTTTGTTGAAAATTGGATGTAAGTGACAGTTTTCTGCAAAACCATCATAAAATGTAGTCATGTGACCACGGGACACTGCAGATAGCCATAAATGTGGCCATGTTGCCAAGCAGCTAAAGTTTGATCACATGACTGCAGAGGTGGCCCAACTATTGGACCTTTAAACCCAGGTCATAATTTCCTTTTTAGAAGGTTGGTAGTAATTACACTTGTTAAGTGACCAGTCTTAAGTAGAGGACTACCTACAGTATATATGCATTTAGTTAAGGACTGAGCCTCAGAAATCCAGTCCCTGAGTGATGTATTTTAAACATAAATTGTAACGTATGTTATTTTAGTCATCAAAGATTCCACTGCTGCTTTATGGTTTATTAAACGCAATACAATTACTTATGTAATTTTAGAAAACTAATAAATCCCTAACATTAATAAACACACTAACACTGTGTTTTAACACAATTAAAACCCCAAGTGCAAAGCGCACGTAGAGAGGTGCCTCTCTACATGCACTTTGGGTTTTAATTGCAAGAAATTGAGCATAATTCTAATTTAGTCTGACTCTTCGTGCTTCAGCTTTGCATATTTGGTGCAGTCGGGTGGGAGATTGATGCAAGGGCGTGTTTGTTTTTGTTGATTGTAATTTGCACAGAGGAAAATGGAGACAAACAGCACCTTCTCATAGGGAATGGAGTGGCTACAACAGACTCCTGAAACAGCCTCTTTGAACTAAAGAGGGAGATATAGCATATGTCCTTTTGTGGATCCAGTCCTTAAGCAATTGGCCGTTCTTGGAACAAAAACAGACCACACTATCTGTCACTGTCACTATTTGTGGTCCTAATCAGATCACTGAGAAGGTAGGAATACAAGCAGTGCTGTATGGATTTGATGTTGAATTTGATAACTGCTGCAAGATTATTAGTAGCTCAATGTTGGAAAACAGAACGTTTGCCCACTATAGAAGATTGGGCATTTAAAGTTTCAAATTTAGCAGAAATGGCCAAGATTTCTGCCTACGTGAAGGATTACTCACAAGAAAGATATATTTTGGTTTGGAGAAGATGGATAGATTATATTGAGAATAAATATGGAACTAAAAAGTTTCATCTGGTTTTTGAGTAAATTTTAGATTGTCAATGTA
>NW_015404441.1:0-2924 GCF_001527695.2 Protobothrops mucrosquamatus
CATCCCCATCACTGCTATTTTATACACATTTCCTCTGATTACCCACACAGGCACCCCAGAGGTTCTGAGTTGCCCCTGCAGACTTTTCCAGACTAAAACATGATCGAAGAGCTCGGAGCAGAGTATATCGGACAGAGTAGATTTATGTTAGTGGCCAAACCTCCAAGTAGGAGGATGCAACAGATGCCTCCGATCAATACCTATCAATAGTAAACAGGCAAAAAAAAGCTCCAACCTTGCCTGGCTGCATAGCCACAGCACCACCTTGTGGACAGAATGGCAGGTGGCACGCAAAGCAGCAACGGTTTTGTTCCTTAGGTAAAGAAAAAAATGATGGCAATCCGCTAAATGCCAGAGTGCAGCGTATTTAAGAGCTAAGGTCGCGTCATTCAGATCTACTCCTGGTTCTTCTCCTACTTCTCCAACTCCATCTTCAAAGTCCCTTTTTACATCATGAAGCTCTTTTACATCAGTGTGCTGGGAGAGGCAGGACATAGTACCAATCCTAAGAGTCCCCTGTCATAATCCAGACATTTCAAGAATGGATCTTCAGAGGCAAAGCCTTGGTGCAGGCTCTCCAAGGAGTTACTGTGTAGTTGTGAGGAGCAACAGTTCTGCATTCTCAGGCCCCACTCTCACAAATGCAACATGCTGCTGTTAAGATGCTGGCACAAACCACCATCTTCCTTATCTCTCCTTTGTTGTCTTGATGGACTGTGTATATACTTGTATTTCAATACTTTTTGGGGTAACCTCTAAGAGATGCATGATGTATTTGGTCTTTGAAAAGTTAATTCTGCTTTTTTCTTTTTTCTTATTTGGTAAAAATTATTTCAGCCTGTCATGTTTTAAAACCCGTGAGAGCACTCTCTATTTTATCTGATCAGGATGATCAGGGACTGGAAACCCAACTGTATGAAGGAAGTGTAAGGAATCTGGGCATGTTTAACTTGCAAAAGAGAAGATTAAGGAGTGGTACGATAATGGTCTATAAATATCTAAAAGCTGTCACATGCAAGAGAGAAATTTATTCTCTGTTGAAACTTAGAATAAATTGAAATTAAAAGCAAAGAAACTTAAACTGAGTATCACGAGGAGTTTTCTGAATATAAAAGCTGTTAAGCAGTGGAAGAGTCTGCCCAGAAACCCCCTCACTGGAGGATTTTTAAGGGGGCTGGAGTGACACCTGCAAGATGATCCAGTGGATGTGGGTAAGGTGCTGGCTTAAAAACCAGGAGATGGTGAGTTCTAGGCCTCCCTTAGCATGAAAGCCGGCTGGGTGACTTTATCAATCCAACTCTCCTCACAGGGCTGTGGGGGAAATAGGCAAGAGCATTAGATATGTTCATTGCCTTCTATATATTTTTAAAATCAGGATAATCTAATAATAATTTTAGGTATCATGCATACACACTTCTAAAAAATACATAAATTGTTCTTGAAGATAGGAAATACAGAAGGGGTTTTGATAGTCCCACAAAACACTTTCAACTTTTAACGCTTCATGTATCCTCAAATTATAACAGCTGATGCAGGATCTCAATGACTTTCTCGGTTGAAAATCCCACTAACCCTGAAATTACTATTTAATCAACTTAAATGGTTCCCACTAGCCTTACTTATACCTTCCGCTGAGTGCTTTCCTGATATTCCTCATAAATTTTCTTTTTTGAAAAATATTCATCCCTTGTTTCAGAGTTCACGGGTTCTCTGTGAATTTGATGATGTGAAAATGCCAAAGTAGAGTTTTTCCCTTTGAGGCTATCATTTAATTTCGTTTGTTAAATCACACAGGGCATGGTATGTTCTCAACCATTTTATAGCCAAACTAACTAGTAATTATATCTGGAATTTTAAACTCATTTCAGGTGATGGAGTGTGGCATTTTTCCAAGCCTATATTCTTGCTCCATTGGGTCTCTTTCTCTCTCTTTCTTGCAGTTCCATTTTAAATCTTTGAGGAAAATGCAAATTTAGCAGAAGTGGGAGAAGGGAAGGTAGAACATAGAGGGATAATGAAGCAACACTGGAAATGATGAATGCTACTGAAAGTAGAGCAATGAGAAAATTGACCCAAGCAAACTAATAAAGTGGCATATAGTGAAGGCCTATTTCAAAATTGGGGTGCCATTTAAGAGTTGCTGATATTTGTCACATGGATCATAACTCTAGCTTCTGTCTAAAATCCATTGTCTCCTCTACTTCCTTGTAACATCCACCATGGTATGGTGATCAGAGATCTATCTAATCTAATACAATACAATACAATACAATACAATACAATACAATACAATCTATATCTACATATATATTTATCATCATCATCTATTTATCATATTTAAGAACTGGCCATCTCCCTCATAGAGGGACTCTGGTGGTGTACAGTATTATCGAACTACAGCTTCCCCTGTCCTGTACCGTGGAAGGTCTTGGCTTGATCTGGTAGAATTTGAGTTCAATAACATCTGGAAAACTACCGTTGCTTATCTCTGGTGATGAGGTGTTACCACTTTACTCTACATTGCCTCACTTTTCTGCACATCATCATTCAGCAACATAGAGGAGGGGAAGAAGAGACTCAACTTTGATACCTTGTGTTTTATTATAACTCTTTGTTACCCACATGTTTCTTAGATGGGCCACTTTGGTAAAATCTGCTGTTATTTCTTGCAAGCTTCTCTCATGTTGATCCTGGGATGAAGTTGCTAGGAAGATATGAATTCATTCTGTTCTCTGTTTTCTCTTACAGAGCTCCTGTGAGACCCTGGGCCGTCACTCTGAGGGCAACTACCCTACAGGCCTCCTGCCTAACCACCACCATCGCCACCACTACTCGCCCCAGGGGGTCTTTGAAGACTTTGCTTGCTAGTCCGACTCCCACATAGGGGAGAAGGGCTGCTAGTGTAGCTTTGGGCACAGCACATT
>NW_015404442.1:0-2923 GCF_001527695.2 Protobothrops mucrosquamatus
CCGGGGCAGTCAGCCAGGTGGGTCAGAATCTTCTAAGTCCTCGGGGGTCCTCGGGGGTCTCCAAACCCCCCCCCTCTGTCCATCTTCAGCTCCACTACCACGGAGCTAAGAAGCAGGGGTCCGCCATGTTTGTAACTTGCTAAAAGGGGAAGGGATATAAATGTTGCCCTGGGCAGACATTTTTGTAAAAGATAGGACTCCATTCACTGCTAAAGATCACATGAGATGTAACATTTTCTGGCAGCCATTTTAGATCCAGAAATGGGATTAACCACATGTCCATGTGCAGAGTTCATTCTTAGTTAGTCTGTGCTGCTGTACCAAATAAAACTATTTCTCTCAAGATATTTTGTTACTAATGCAGGAAAGCCAATGTAAGTATACAGAGTACTAACCTTATGATGACATTTAACAGGATCCAAACTGATTATGAAAACTCAGCAGATTGGCCACCAGGTATTTATTTACCCTGAGGAGGTCCAATTCCATATATGTGATACAAAACTGAAGATTCCTCTCTCATCGGTTATCACCCACTTTCAGAAGCTGAAAGGGGAAAGAAAAACTCTGCTGAGAAGCTAAATGTTCTGGCAGATTTATGTATCCCAAGTCATTTTGGCTTTAAAAAAAGAACGTAACACCAATCCACAGAAATGGATTCATAATCAGCTGTTTTAATACTAGCAATATGTGCTCCTTTTTACCTCTCCCCATTAGGAGCTTAGTAGCTGTTTTCTGGCTTAAGTGCAGTTTCCAAGAAGTCTTCAAAGGCAGCCAATCACAATTCACTTTAATCATAGCATGCAAAACTGTGGACAAGCAATTTCTCTCAAGGGACAGGCACAATTCACATACTATAGTAATAGTTTATGCCATAAATGTTATTTGGACCTTCACTGACAGATGTATCCGGAACAATGGACACAATCACTTCATTCAGAGAACAACCCCCAGCATTTTCTCCAGGGACTTCAATTGACCTAATCCGGTTCATGACAGGTGTCATATAGACATCAAAGCAGTAAATTCATGTAGATAATGAAAAGCATGGGAAGCAAAATAGCCATGTAATTCCAGGAAAAGATACCAGAGCTACATGCCCCAAAATTCAACATATTGTGGAAATAGAACAATGCAAAATAAAAATGAATCTATATATTTAAACATATTTAATCACTCTCGTATATAGAGAATCATCTAAAAAGATCTATGCATATAGTAGGGCTTCTATGCACTTATTGAGTGTATACTGAAGTGCAGATATAAAGTTAATACGCATCTGAATTCACATCTAACAAAACTCACACTACACTGGTCTTCTGGCATGTACATTCGGATGAACTTCCTCAATTGCTACCTAATGCATCCGGAGCAGAGTTTGTCAATCTTGTCACCCCTGATAATTGAGAAAATAAGAAACACTGTTATGTCAATGGTGGAGGATTATGAGATTTGTATTACAAAACAAACAGAAGATGCTAGGGCGCCTATCCTTGAATTAGCAAAGTATAGGTACTTTTTAAAACAGACTGGTGAGTGCTTTCAATATTTTCTTCAGAATGCTCTCCATCTGTGAAAACTACATACAGCAACAATTATTTTGTATGGACACTCAGCCAGACATTGTTACAATTGTCTTCCAGCACTTAGCCATAAATTCTATGCTTGTACACTTTACTGAGAACTAAGTCACACAGAATTCAAGGGTTTGCTCTTCAGAAAATATTGAAGGAACTGCATTGTACATTCTTTAAGAATTATTTAGCACATCAGAGATCCAATATAAACAGAGCAGTTACCATTATAAGCATATTTTAAACACAAATCTTGATGAGGTGGCTATATCATACATCAATGAACTTTTATCAACATTTTAGGGATACTTATTTTTATAGCATTTGTATGATTGCCAACTCAGACAATATGACTCTGAGTAGCATATATAAAAAAGGAGAAAAAATCAACACACACACTAAGCCAACACATATTAACACCAAATAAATAGTAAAAAAAAAATACACCAGTACTCCTAAAATGCGGACTTTACTCATTCTGGTCTAAAGGTCTCAGGCAAATGTATTTGTATGTACACATACATAATACAGTGGATATATAAAATCTACATATTTCTGCGTATGCCAATTTTTGGAGATATTAAAAAACCCCAGACCAAGATAAATCACTTCAGAATTTTTTCCATATTTAATATAACATATAAGCTATACAATCCAACTGAAAATCAAACTGAAATCTTTTAGGGAGTAAATAACAAGACAAAACTAGAATAATCATAAACTTCATAAGTTCACACCTTCTTATAAGTAAGGATATGGCTTTGCTCAGAAATAACCAATTACTTTCAAAGTGATGTTAAATAGTAGTCAGTACTGTATACACCTGCCATCAATTAAACTAACTCTGATCAAACCCATATAGTAGTACTGTGAGAGGGATCTTGGAGTCCTAGTGGACAATCATTTAAATATGAGCCAGCAGTGTGCTGCAGCTGCCAAAAAGGCCAACACAGTGCTGGGCTGCATTAACAGAGGGATAGAATCAAGATCACGTGAAGTGTTAATACCACTTTACAATGCCTTGGTAAGGCCACACTTGGAATACTGCATCCAGTTTTGGTCACCACGATGTAAAAAAGATGCTGAGACTCTAGAAAGAGTAAAGAGAAGAGCAACAAAGATGATTAGGGGACTGGAGGCTAAAACATATAAAGAACTGTTGAAGAGAAGGACGAGGAGGGACATGATAGCAGTGTTCCAATATCTCAGGGGCTGCCACAAAGAAGAGGGAGTCAGGTTGTTCTCCAAAGCAGGGCTTTTCAACCTTTTCACCCATTGTACCATTTTTAGGATATGGCAATATCCGAGTACCACCAGTCACCTAGCAAGGTGTCAAAAACTTGATGACA
>NW_015404443.1:0-2923 GCF_001527695.2 Protobothrops mucrosquamatus
CGCCTACATCGTCCATATAGGACGACTCGGGAACTCAACTCCTACCCCGGGCAGCTCACCTATCCCCTTATGCCCAGGGGAAAGGTATCAAGCCGTTTGACAGCTGATGCTGGCTGTCAAACCGGCTTTTACGCAAAACAGGCGGGAGGCAGCAAACAGCTGCGACCGACGAAATCGCCTGCCACCGGAAGTCCCCACCAAGCACTTTGAAAGCAATGCGGATGAAACTGGGTGAGATCTTTTCTTTACCTTAAATACCTTCTTCCTGTAAAAGTTCTTTGAAGTATCTTCCCCCTGTGAGGAGAGAGGGAAGGGAATTTCTATCCCACCCTCTAAGAATAGCGGCGTCTGACTACCCAGGGGAATCAAAGCATTAAAAAGAACAGTTTTAATCTAATTGGATTTACATATTCCTGAAACGTGGGGACCAAAATTTTTCCTATTTTTACTGGAGACTCTTGTTTCTATCTACAAAAAAGAAATAAAATTGGAAAAAGAATTAGAAAAACTTGGGATTTAAAAAAACCTTAAATTGCACCAGTGACATCTTGTGGTGAAGCTTGGTATGGCAATTTGTTATTTCCTAAAAAGAGACTTGGCTCAAAGCCCAGAACTTAGATAAGACTTTTCTGACCTTGGCACCATTTGTGAGAGACTCAATTGTAAGAGAACAGCTGGGCAGTAAAATTGGCCTACTTGAACTGTGAATGTAAACCATTATTGACTTTTGCTTAACAAACAACTTTTACTAGAAAGACTATTTACAAATACGTGAAAGAGATGAATGAAGACCAGGAAAAGATTCTTTCCATGTTGAAAGCAATACATGAAACTATTCTTTTAGCTTGTGATAAAATGAGACCTAAAATAAAAGATCAAGATGCCAGCTTAGATGCACAAAGCCAAATTTTGACTACAACCAAAGAACCAACAATATAGAAGATAACAGAAGAAGTGGAATAATTAAATATTAAGACAGAGGACTCAATTGACCAACAAGTACAGCTGATGGAAAACCTAGACAAGGAAGTGACAACACTGAAAATGGAAATGACTTTCTATACAAATCAGAAGAAATTTAAGAAAGAAGAAGAACAGATTGAATTGAACACAAATATATCAGAGCAAACATGGGGACTGGAATAACAGAGCGACAATCTAACGGATACAAATGGGCTAGTCCTTCCAGAAAACTGGTAATTCAAATATCATATATAAGAATAGAGGGAGATTTATTTGATGATCTAAAAGCGCTGCTATGGAAGTCTAGTTGGCAAAGGAAGAAAGCTAGAATAAGGTTGAAAAAATTGGGGTTTTGATTCATTAGAGGGGATTTTATATTGTCAATTAGAGGGTTAAAGGGAGATGTTGAGATAAGGGGAATTTTGGTTATTAGATTTAAAATAGTTGGAAATCAGTTGAAAATAAAGATTTGATTTGTTTAATATTGAAAAATTAGATCTAAAAGGGAAAAGAAAATTGATTATCGTGAATATATTTGATATATTGATTAAACTCAGGCAATATATATAATGGTTTTGATTTATTAAAGGGGATATTGTATTATTAAGTAGATGATTTAATATGGTGGGAAATAGATAACTTTTAGGAAATAGAACAAGATTACATTTAAATAGATAAAATGTGTATTTTGGATATTATAGTTTGTTATGAAGTGAGATAAGGGAAATCTTGGTTACCCAAAGTCTGAAAATCATGGATATCAAAGGTTAAATTAGAATATTGATGATAAATTAAGAATTATGTAAAAATTAATAACAGGATATGGATTGTTTATGAAGATTGAATGTAGTTAAGATATGTAAAAAGCTAAAAATTTATTGATAAATGTAATAATGTTTTTATTGAGTTGATATAATTAGAAATGTACTAGTATAGTTGGTTAGAATTGAGGAATAAAAAAGTAAGAGAAGTAATGTAAATAATTGTTAATAAATGTAAGAGATATAGGACATAGTATTGTTAAGGGAAAAGGAAAATGTATTGTGTATTGTGTATTTTGTCTGTTTGAAAAAATAAAAATAAAAAATTATTTATATAAAAAAAGAAATGTACTAGTTTGAATACGAGACAGTAAATGTTAAGGGAAAAAGAGAAGAAATATCTGATATTGTAACCTGAGATTTGCATAAAGATTTTGTTATTGAATTATTGATTAACCCAGTCACCACATAGATTTTTAAATACTTAAATTGAAAATTGGAAAATTAATAAAATATTGTAAAAAATGTTTAAAAATTCAGAACTTTTTTCAGGACCCAACAAACACCAGGCGAATGTGGCAAGGGATCCAGGCCATTACGGATTACAAGGTAGCTCCATCGAGATGCAAGGATGACACAGACTTCCTAAACAAACTGAATGCATTTTTTGGTAGATTTGAGGCATCAAATAGCACTCCTGCTAGGAAAGCAGGGCCCCATCCTGATGAGCAAGTGCCAAGCTTTGATGTCACCTCTGTCCGGAAAACACTGCAGACAGTTAACATTCGGAAAGCAGCAGGCTCAGATAACATCCCTGGATGTGTCCTCAGGGAATGCGCAGGGGAGCTGGCTTGTGTTCTCACAGATATTTTCAACCTCTCATTGCAGCAGGCAGTGGTCCCATCGTGTTTTAAGACGGCCATCATCTTGCCAGTGCCAAAATTCCACAATTACAGTCCTCAATGATTACCGTCCGGTTGCACTGACATCCACCATCATGAAATTCTTTGAGAATCTGATGTAGCGGGGCTGTCTGAGAGTGTTTACAGGAGCTCGGTTGGGAAGGGAGAGATTGGGACAGCTGCTGCTGGCTTTGGGTGTGGCCAGCGTGGGTGGAAGAAAAAGATAGGAAAGGAAAGGGACGGGGTGGCTGTTGCAGTTCGTCAGGTGAAGGTAAAGAGGGAGTGGAAGTTTTATTT
>NW_015404444.1:0-2922 GCF_001527695.2 Protobothrops mucrosquamatus
AGACCTGGCTTGGCAGTAGGCATATACAAATTATACAAGGCATATACAAGTTCTATACAAGTTAGAAATAAGCCAGCACTATGGTGCAGCTGTTAAAAAGACAAATGCTATATCAGTGTGCATTAACAGGAACGGAAAGTAATGGAAAATAATTAGTCCATTATACTCAGTAGTAGTCAGACCCTACATTAGTACTGTGTTCTGGTACCACAGTTCAAAAACCACAATGACCAACTGGAACACGTTCAGAGGAAGGCTATCAAAATGGTGAAGAGTTTGGAGGATGACCTGAGTATGTTTACAGAAGACAATTAAGTCAAGCTATTTTCCAAGGCGCCTGAAGGCAGGACAAGAAGCAACGGATGGAAACTAATCAAGGAGAGAAGCAACCTAGAACTAAGGAGAAACTTCCTGACAGAACAATTTACCAGTGGAATAACCTACCTCCAGAAGTGTGGTGAATGCTCCAACACTGGAAGTTTTTAAGAAGGGTCTGGACAGCCATTTGTCTGAAATGGTATAGGGTTTCCTGCCTGAGCAGGGGGTTGGACTAGATGACCTCCAAGGTCCCTTCCAACTTTATTATTATTATTATTATTATTATTATTATTATTATTATTATTATTATTATTATTATTATTATTATTATTATTATTAGATTTAAGGAAGTTCAAGTTAGACATGAAGGCAGCAGACCTCTTGACGATATCCGCTATTAACTAGTGGAATAGGCTGCTGCGTGATATGGTGTGTTCTTACTGGAAGTCTTCAAATAAAGACTGACTGATCATTTGTCTGAAATGATGTAGTGGATTCTTTCCAACTTACAGTTTTGGCTGTACATACCCGAATATACATTTATGCTATGTCCATTTCTGCTTTACCCAAAGATGTATTTCTTTCTTTCATGTTTGATGGAGGCCACTATACATTTAAAGAGAGTTGCTGGGAGATGTTGGAATTGAACACAGTGATTCTGTTTCGGTTCTTCTCTCAATCTGCTTGACTTCCCATTCAGTGCAGATGAGAGTATTGTAGACCAGAATTGGGTGAAATTTGATACAAACAAGAGAAAAATTGCTAAATGGTCAAAAAAAATCATGAACAATATTTTATTTTGGGTTCAGGAATTGTGATTTAATAATAAAGATGATGTTATTCTGAACGCTACATGAAATAAATTTTCTTCTTTACGTAGTATATTACCGTTTCCGTACGTCTAGGATCATTTAGCTTTAATTACAAGATGCTAGGAATGTAAATTACTGGCTGTGTAATAGGTTTTATCTTAAGATAACATCTGTCATTTTTGAATTCATGTAGTCTAATATTTTCAGTATAACTAAGTTATAACTAAAGCTGAACTGGATATAAATGTTTTCTAGTTTTGAAGCTTCTTGCTGCTAAATCTGTTTTATATTCCAGTCACCTTTTCCATGTTATGTATAATCCTTATGCTGTAAAGTGCACTCAGAAGAGAATCTGGCTTGTTGTATAAGAACTTAAAATAGGTGTGATAGCTCTGTGAATCACTCATTTTTTTCTGGTAACATTTTGAACGAACATCTGAACCCTCTAAAGTACCTTTTTGTATTGACCTCAGTAGTCTCATTAAAACTTCAGTAATGCCAAAGACAGCGTTTCCATTTTTTTACTGTAAAAAGTATTTATCTAAGGCAGTATAAATTATCACTGGCTGTTTGAATTGCAGACATATTATTGATTCATATTAGATTTGTTAATTGTTATATTCCCCAGATCAGAGGTGTCAAACTGCTGGCCCACAAGCCAGATGCACCACACCCACCCCAGCTTCGGCAAGGGGAAAAAATTCGCAATATGTAGCGACACTTCATGTGACACGGCAAGTTTGACACCCCTGCTCCAGATCTTTGTAAGTTGTGTTGCAACTTAGTGATTCACCATTTTGTATTCTTCCCAGATAGACAAGATGTTATTGAATAACTTTGTTCTGCAAAATATAAATGAAGTCTAACTATATTATCACTATGGTGATGGTGATTATTATTACTGATACTATTTTGTAATATTTTGATGGTCGGTTTGATATGCTTTGCATTAAGATATATTCATTGTGCAATTATGGCACAAAGAAAATATTTAGTTTTTTGATTTTCCTGCTTAATCTACTGAGTTTTATGGCTCAAGCTGAAACTTCTTGTGTCAGGAATCTCACATAATTTTACCTGCTAGTAACAAAGGTAATAAAATATTTAATACAATTAAATGTAACCTGGTATTTGCCAGACTATTTTAATCCAGGTATTTTCAGGGACTGGAATTCATTTCCAGCAGGGGGCACTTAAATACCAATAGAATGTACATATGTAAGGAGGGAAAAGCCTATGTGCCATATATAAGCTTAGGAATGCTCTTGAAATAATTATTGTACTTTTCACTTGGGTTTTGGATTTCAGAGAAACAGATGTACCAATTTTGCACAGAAAATGCTAATATTCTCCAGTACAGGAGACGGAGACTCCACCAATGGGTTTCCTTTGTCTGCCTGCTCTTGAGACCAAGTATGCAAAACTTGTCACGCCCCTTCCTGCTGGTAATCCAGTCTTAACTTGGTCTCCGCTCTTGATGACTCGTTTTGGCTTGGCTCTCTGCTAGATCAGGTTAGACAAATACAAACTACCGTTGGTGAAGTCTCATTCTCATATTGGCTATTTCTAAAAATTTGATATTTAATTAGTGACTGGTGTAGCTTCCCTCAGGCTGGCAACAGCTTGTTTGGGAGGTGAAGGGTGAAGGGGGGGTGGAATCACCTTGCCTTCATTCCTCCCAAATTTCATACTCAACGTGGGGGGGGAGGCTGGAGATCAGCAGAGACCACCTGCTGATCTTGCCCTCCACCTGCCCAGTTTTTCCCCTCAGGGATCTTTGGGGAAACAGGCA
>NW_015404445.1:0-2922 GCF_001527695.2 Protobothrops mucrosquamatus
GGCCTAGGGAGGATTTTTAAATTGGGTTTTTTAGAAATTTTAATCACACAACACTAAAATTTTGGTTTTAATTTGGTTTTATTCGGTGGGGTGTGTGGGTCTCTCTTTGTTTTAATAATGTTGTGAGCCGCCCTGAGTCCTTCGGGAGAAGGGCGGGATACAAATTGGAATAATAAATAAATAAATAAATAAATAAATATGGAGGCCGCGCCAACCCCAGCTCTGGCAATGCAAAAAAAAGTCACGATACGTCACGACATGTCACGTAACATGGCAAGTTTGACACCCGTGTTCTAGGAGATTTAATTAAAGACCAGCAGAAGCCATTAATTAATTGAGTACAAGATCTCAGGTGATAATTAACACAATACGACAACAAATCTTGCCTCAGTATACCTCAGCAGCTGAAACAAATGAATCTGTTGAGCCAATGCTTATAGTATCTCGCAGACTGAATTCATCTGTAATATCTTTCATAGTATTCTCCATTTGATTACCTTTAAAAAAGAAGAAACACATTGATTATATTTTGAATCTTCTTTACAATCCCAACAATTATGACTAATTTTATTTTATCTTATTTTTAATCTTAATTTATTGCCTGCTTTTTCCAAGATGGCTGTTCTGAATATTGATAGACTCAGATAAAATGGTAAACCATACATTATGCTACAAAAATAAAATGGCTGGCATTACTTATCAGTTTTAGTCAAAACCTACTGAATTGTATTAAATGTTACATAAATATAAAATCCTAGGCTTTAGAGGGAAATTCGTTAAAGAAAACTTCAGTATGACTCAGCTTAAATCTTAACTGATAAATTTATATTAGATAGACACGAATCACGTCAGAGAGCTTTTAAATTAATTCCTAAAGTGGCATGTTATATACAACAGTATTTGTTCTATTTCATAAATTATTTTAGGAACCTTCTATCTTTTGCATAGTTTTAAAAATAAATAAAATATTTTACCAGGTTCTCAGCTGTTTGGACCCAAAGCATGCAAAGTAAAACCACATTATTTAAAAAAAAAGTTATTTTAATTTTATTTTTACTTATTTTTTACAGTAATCTTCCAACAGTAAAATGCCGTTTTCTTATTATGCATGTGGACAGTAGTAGAAGTTATATACTCAGGAATATTTAAATTTTCACCCATATCTTGAAGGAAGATTTTTTTTTAAATTAATACAGGCATTCCTAACACTTTGGGGAATTAAATGTTTGAAACTACATTATACCAGAGCTCTTTGAAACCTACTGGCTTTCTGTCATATAGCTATAGTATTAAGTTACAGAACCTGTTTTTGTTTTTCTCTTCCCTAAAAAGTCATTAGACTAAAGACAGATGTTCACTTCTGTAAATTGCAAAGATTATCTTTAGTGTTCGTCTCTCTAGTCAAATTTTCCAAAATGAAGCCTACGGAAGCATCTTGGTACTACAATTGGTACGTAAAACAAAGAGACAAAAATAATGCACAATCTGTCATTTCCCACATAACAAATAAGAGGCTTTAGAAAAATTACGTTTTTCCAACTAACCTTTAAAGAATACTGAAATGGCTTTTAGGAAGAAAACAGGGAAAAACTATGCGGATTTCAATTCTTTGGGCTAGATAGCACATTTAACAATTTGAGATGGTATCTTGGATATTTTCTGAAAATTATTTTCATGGTATATCACAAGTACAAAGTTGTAAGGCTAAAAAAAGTAACTTGTTCAAGAAGAAAAAAACAAGTAGAAGAAATATTTAGAAATAGGTTACTAGGCTAACAAATTGAGTCATTTTCTGAGTCATAAACGATAAACCAGCTGTGTTAATTTCTGGCAGACTTCCCAACTTCTTAAACGAGGTAAGTAAAAGTCAGATACATGAAGGAGATTGTAGGATGCACTCTTTTTAGCTATCATTTTTCGATTTGATTAACTAATATCAGCAACATTAATGAATGTTATAGATTTCTCAAATTAGTGACTTCCTCCATTTTCTACTAATGGTAACATATGGCTATAGGTCCTACATGGGGAAAATATTACATAAATAAAAAAGCAAGATAGGAGATGTTGAATATTTCAAAATTGCTAGAACAGTAATTCCTCGTTACAATGAGTTTTTTTAAATTCAAAGACAAGTGTTATTCAGAGAGCATTTGGTTAATTTTTCCTAGACGTCCACATGTTCAAATTTATAATGTACAAATGTTTAAGAGAGATTTAGATAGAGACACTGGCAAACGAAAGCTTTAGGAATGCACAGCTGCTTGATCCACCCTGCCATCATAGGCAGTCAGTCCCAGATTCTTACAAAGTTCTGAGTCTGTGTTAGTTACCTCATGTGCTATCACCCTATTTATTTCAGAAGACACGGTTCTCAAATATATCCTCTTGTCTTTAAGTGTCACTGGATTTTCTAAAGTTATTCTCCTAGCAAAGCAACCTATAAAACTGAAAATTTGAAAGAAACCTAAAATCAGATTACTTATATTAGCAGAGAGAAATAACATATGGCTGACTAAATAAATGCATAAAACATTTTTTATTTAAAAAGTTTAGCATTTAGAATAAAAGAAACAAGGATCTACTACTCATTTGGGGGCAGTTATTACTAATTACAATTATTTAATTTACACTTCCCCTTCTCTGATCATCATGTTAACAAATATAAAATATTTAAAAAGCCACTTTTATGGTGATATAACTGTTTTTGAAAAGACCAGAATAATTCTCCTAACGTTGGATAGTTCGCTTTTTTCCTTGCAAAATTAAAGAAGCTGATACTTTTTTAAATGTGTTTCTCACAGAATTCCTACTTTTTAAAAAATACGAGCATTTTCCTTCTTTCAATATTAATATTTAATTTTTCTAATATTTATACAAATATTCTTTACTTCATCTATCTTTTCAAAGGAGAGATTACAA
>NW_015404446.1:0-2922 GCF_001527695.2 Protobothrops mucrosquamatus
GAAAGGAGATTGGAGGGAGGAATGAAGGAAGGAAAGAAGGAAGGAGATGGGAATGCGAGGAAGGAAGGAAGGAAGGAGATGGGAATGTGAAGGAAGGAAGGAAGGAAGGAAGGAGATGGGAATGTGAAGGAAGGAAGGAAGGAAGGAAGGAAGGAAGGAAGGAAGGAAGGGTGGAGGGAATCAACCTCACCAAGGACAGAGAAAAGACTGTCCTTTTATTCTCCAGAAAATTGGGTGCAAGAAAGCATATTTTCAGACTGAATTACACTTTTTTCCAGGCATCCTTCTATACAGGGGTATAAACATTCTCCCCGAACGGACAGACCTATTTGGATGCAATTCCAAATGGCTTTTCAACGAGCAACTCCCTTCCACCTCCTTTCCGAAACCAGAACATTCCCACCTCAGTCAGTCAGTCACATTTTTTTTTTTTTAAGAACCTTCCAGCTTACAGAGTTATTTTGTCTAAGGAAGTCCGCAGCGTCTTCTTCGGCGTTCCCGCCAATCTCCCCTATCAATATTATCCCGCTGGTGTGGGGATCCTTTAGGAAGACATCCAGGCAGTCAATAAAATTTGTCCCATTAAACGGGTCTCCTCCAATCCCTTAAAAAAAAGAAGAAAAATTCCATTCAAAAGCCAGGAAGAGGCAACATGAGGCATTCGGAAGCCACGGAAGAGTCTTCAAGATCAACTCTTGTAAAGGCGCCAAGAGTGATTTGGCCTTAAATAACCACTGCGATTTTTCAACTGCTTTTTTTGCAAAAAAAATTACCCATCCTTCACGTTTCAGCAAAATATAAACACAGATAGTCCTCGACTTACAACAGTTTATTTAGGGACTGCTTGAAGTTACAACGGCACTGGAAAAAAAGGCGACTTCGGACCGTTTTCACGCTTACGACCGTCGCAACGTCCCCGTGGTCACGTGATCAAAACTGGACTGCTTGGCAACGGGCTCGTATTTATGACGGTCGCGGCATCCCAGGGAGTCACGTGATCGCCTTTTACGACCTTCTGACAAGCAAAGTCAAGGGGGGGGGAGCCAGATTCACTTAACAACAGAGTTACTAACTTAAGTCATAAGTCGAGGATTACATGTATGCAACACACACATTCCCAATCACACAGATGGGACATCTTCCATGCAGGGACAAGGGAGCCCTTAAATATATATATTTAAAATTTGGATTGCTAACAAAGAATTAAGGGAGAATGGAATAGCTATTTCGAACTTTTTAGCTCTCATCAGCCAAACATACCCTTCTGAGATTTGAACTTGGGCTGCCTGCATGTATATATACTGTGTATAAATATATATATATTAGTTTTTTATAATAACAAATGCTTGATATTTTGTCAGCAACGTATTGTCTGGATTTCAATACCTAGCTTACTAATATCTATTAAGTTCCCTTTCTCTCTACCTGGTTTTTCTAGCCAATGATAAAAGGTATCCCCCGTTCTAAAATAAACTGAGTCTTTTTCCTCTCTCTCATTTTCAGTGTCAATCTATCCCTTTCTGCACACTCTTAAGATTTTTTAAATTAACGCTTCCTCCGTTGGTTAGATCGTGATTTTTCCAATATTGAGCGAATACAATTCTCGGTGCAGTTATTGTATGTAAAATTAAATATATACACTCATAATTTCTCATGATTTCCTACCATTATGCCTAACAAAAATAATTCTGGCTTAACCTCTATACGGGTTTTTTTTGTCGTTTTCTCTAACCAGGTATGTATTCTTAACCAAAATCTTTTGGCTTTAGAGATCATGTCCACCAAAGACGGTAATACGTGCCTGGTTTGTTGGAAATGTTCCCCAGCAGTTTTTAGCAAGTAGAAAACATATTTTATTTGTACAATGAGGTTTAATTTGGAAGTACAGGGAAAAACAACAACGCCCAGGCAATTTAAAATCCAGCCAGAACTGAAACAGAATGGAACTCAAAAGGGAAGCAGGAGAATTACAGAATAAAACAGAAAAACCACTGTTTTCACAGCCAGATTTAATATTTCGCTCTGACCTGCAAAAATGAACTATTCAAGTGTTCTCAGGCTGAACTGACAATTTATTCAGAGAGCTTAATCACACATAGATTTAAGTTCACCTCGACCGAGGGGTGCTGGAAGCCTATGACCAGGAATTGCAAAAATCATCACAACATAAATTGACGCTTTGCTAAAGTATTATATTATTCGCTCAAGACCGTTTTGCCTGGACTATTCAACAGCTTGCCCTCGGTCTTATCACCACGCTGAGCAACTGCAGGGAGCTGGTTTAATATGGTCAAGGCCTGCCTTTCCTGTCCCTATAAATAGAAGGCAGATATGTCATCCAATTCCCCCATGAGCAATTTTGCACGGTAGAAGGTTACACGCAGGAGAATTGCAAAACAGCTCCAGAAACCCGAATGTTCAGAGCTTCAGTTTCAGCACCTGAAGGCAGGACAAGAAGCAATGGGTGGAAACTAATCAAGGAGAGAAGCAAACTAGAACGAAAGAGGAATTTCCTGACAGTGGGAATAATTAATCGGTGGAATAGCTTGCCTCCAAAAGTTGTGGGTGCTCCAACACTGGAGGTTTTTAAGAAGAGACTGGACAATCATTAGCCTGAAAGGGCATAGATCAAGGGTAGGCAACCTAGGTTCTTTTATGACTCGTGGACTTCAACTCCCAGAATTCCTGAGCCAGCATGGCTCAGCTTGGATATCACTCCCTTTCCCCTCAGCGTGGCTGGCTCAGGAATTCTGGGAGTTGAAGTCCACGGAGTCATAAAAGAGCCAAGGTTGCCTACCTCTGGCCTAGGCCTACGCCACTTTATGACTTGTGGACTTCAACTCCCAGAATTCCTGAGCCAGCCATGCTGAGGGGAAAAGGAGAGGTTTCCAAGCTGAGCCATGCTGGCGCAGGAATTCTGGG
>NW_015404447.1:0-2921 GCF_001527695.2 Protobothrops mucrosquamatus
AACCAGTGGAACAACCTGCCTCCAGAAGCGGTGAATGCTCCAACACTGGAAGTTTTTAAGAAGAGACTGGACAGCCATTTGTCCGAAATGATATAGGGTTTCCTGCCTGAGCAGGGGGTTGGACTAGATGACCTCCAAGGTCCCTTCCAACTTTATTATTATTATTATTATTATTATTATTATTATTATTATTATTATTGTTATTGTTATTGTTATTGTTATTGTTATTGTTATTGTTATTGTTATTGTTATTGTTGTTATTATTATTATTATTATTATTATTATTATTATTATTATTATTATTATTATTATTATTATGGCAAATCCCATTCTTAGAGCACAGAAGCTGATTTTTTTTTATTGTAAATGAAGAATAAAATCATGATTGGGCACCCCCCACCCTGGGCATAACATTTTTCTGTAAATGCAGAAGGCACTAAATCTCCTTTGGGGACCTTTTTTATTGTAGGTTCCATTTTCCTAATTAGTTTCTTTCCTTCTAAAAGGAAGGAAGGACTGGTGGCCAGGGACTTCCCCTTGCTATTTATCTGAGGTTTATTTATCCAATTCTTACAACTGCTCTTGATTGCCTCCAGGAATCCTCCTTTGCATTCTAATTTTTTTTTTAAAAAAAATTACTAATAACAATGTCTACTCCTCTACTGGATAAGGACTGTTCATCTGGGATTGCCAGGGGATGCTATAATGATACACAATGATTGTTCTCTTCCAACCAAATAATTCTGTTTGCACCAATTTTTTGATCCGTGTGGCATAACATGGTCTTGCTTATTGCAAAAATGACTTATTATTTTCCAGTATGGCCCAGTATGGCAGGATCACATAGAACCAAGATATTTCTTCATTGGGTCGGTTTGTAATGTCGAGTTTGATCTCAGTTTGGTTGACTGTCTTATGCAAGGCAGCCTCAGCCCGATTCCTCAGTTGAGAGGAACATCTAGGACTCCACCACACATCCCTGTCCTCTGGGAGAAGAAACAGAGCTAATGGTAAGTGATCATTAGCTGCCCGGAGAGAAAGCATCAATAACATTTACCAGAGACTTTAAATGTTTCTGAGAGATCCCTCTATATGGTGTTCAGTTTAGATCCAGTCCCCAAAGTTACTTCCGCTGATCTATTCCATTCCTACAGCCTCTTTCAATTAAAATGAAGACATCTCTTTGGCGGGTAAATTGCACCATGAATTGTGTTGTGATGTTTCATTTCCCATCTTTGGATTAGAGTAACAGAATAACAGAGTTGGATGGGACCTTGGAGGTCTTCTAGTCCAACTCCCTGCTCAAGCAGGAAACTCTATACCATTTCAGACAAATGGTTGTCCAGTCTCTTCTTAAAAACCTCTAGTGTTTGACCCACAACTTCTGGAAGCAAGTCATTCCATTGATTAATTGTTCTAACTGTCAGGAAATTTCTCCTTCGTTTTAGGTTCTCTCCTTGATGAGTTTCCATCCATTGCTTCTTGTCCTGTCTTCAGGTGATTTGGAGAATAGGTTGACCATCTCTTCTTTGTGGCAACCCCTTAGATATTGGAACACTGCTATCAAGTCACCCCTAGTCCTTATTTTCATTAAACTAGACTGTTGCATGGAGGAAGATGCTGAAATTCTACATCTAAATTCTAGGGCTGGTTCATTTCTCCTTTCCTGTTAGTCTCTTTTGGAGCTACAGGCTGGATGTTTATTAGTTTAACCTTGTTACATCTTAATCCAGGCTATAGATCTTTACTCTCCTGGGAAGGAGAGAGTCCTTTACCATCAATATACTGCAGAATTTGATCAGCAATATCATTGCCACTGCTCTTAAATGTGGCAAGTTTCATAAATGGGAAATTTGGGAGAAATAAATATTGTGAATTCCTCACTTAATCTAGCTCTCTCCCTGTTCCCTGTTTCCTTGAGCAAAATATAGTAATATCCATCTAGCACTGTGTTCTCTTTCTTCCAGATCTCCTATAAGAAACTAAAATCAAATTTGGAACTAAAGCTTATCAAATATATATCTGGAGAAATGTCGATGGACATTTTCAATCATCCAAGTTGTGGTTGTCCCAAAGGTGCTTTTCCAAAAGGCAACTGGACTTTCTTGTGTGTTTTTTTTAAATGTTTTGCTTCTCATCCAAAAAGCTTCTTCAAAGAAAAAAAACCAAGAAAGTCCAGTTGCCTTTTGGAAAAGCACCTTTGGGATATCTCTGGAGAAATTCCAGAGTAGCAAGGCAAGGAGATGAAATGGGGTCAAAACTGTTGCTCCCAGTGTCTCACAAACTCTCATGGTTAATAGTAGGATTTTGCTGTGGTGCATTAGTATGACTAAAGAGATGCATTCGTTCACCACAGGGAAAATTGCTAAGTTGTTTGAGGAAATATCTGGAGAGATGCTTTATTCCAGGCAGCTGCTAATCTTTTCTTGACCCACTCTTTGTCTTGTCTCATTCCACTTTCCAGAACAGTTTCTCATGTGAAACCTAAGATTACATCTCACAGGAGATAAATACCAGACATCTGGGTTGCACTGAAATTAGATTCTCTGCCAATCTGATCTGTAGGAACTTGATGTTCATAGTGCATTGAGTGGAAAGATTCTGACTCATTATCCTGGAAGACTGGACTTCTCTCCTAGGTTTAATTGCTGGTGCTGTCATCCATTGTGTGATGACAGCTCCTTTCTGGAGTTTAGCTCTTCTATCAGCCCACAAAGCTTTGTTTCTTCCCCTCTACATCTCCATCTATGAGTCCAGCCTAAGTTGTAATCAAAAGGAGCTTCCTTTGGAAACATCTCCAACCCACACCATGTTGTCCTCCAAGTTTTCTTCGGTCACCTGCTGTGATGTTAAGGGAGGCAGTTCTAAAGCTGCATCTACTGAAATATATCTTCTCCTATGTGTTTCATCTACTAGGCATA
>NW_015404448.1:0-2921 GCF_001527695.2 Protobothrops mucrosquamatus
TCAACAAGCGGGCCTGACCTAGGGTGAATTTTAAATAGGGATAATTTTTAATGATTTTAAATAGCCACAGCCACTAATATTTGGGTTTTAATTGGTTTTTAGAAGGGGTAATTCTGTATATTGTTTTAACATGCTGTGAGCCGCCCTGAGTCCCATGGGGAGAAGGGCGGCATATAAATTTTGTAAAATAAATAAATAAATAAATAAACAGTTGTAGGGGATGACCAGGCTGAGACCGAGGGAGGGGTCAAATGCATCATAAGTCATGAGTCCCCGCTCATTCGCAAGAGATCTAAGTCCAGCCCACCTTGAATGAATCTCTTATATCCTGCTCATTTCCCTTGGCTGTTAGTTGGTCAGATTCTTGCAATCTTTTCTGATTTCCCTGGCACTTGACGCATATTATCCCAACAACTTGTAATACAAAGTTTTTCACTCCTATCAATTATGCCTGTCTATGACCATAATAAAAAAAATTGTTTTGATTTGATTCAGTTCTATCATACTCAAGCAAACCTTCAAAGATGATGGTAGAGCACCAGACCGTAAAGCACCATAAACAGTAAGTTTATATATAAAAGCCATAACAGCCAAGGCAAATTCTATCTCTTTCAGTCCTAAGTCCAAGATACCAAAATGGATCAGAAAATGGTCACTGTCCCATTTGGCTATTCACCCAATACTTCCTGGACATAGGTCGGCTCTTATAAAGAACAATGACCCGTTTCCACTGCTGCATCAGACCCAAGATATCCCCAAATCTCTGGTGCACATTGGATGACCATTCCCAAATCATTGTGGCTCCCACATTTTACTAAAGCTGATCACATTGGAGCTGTCACTACCTTATTGATGTCATTGTCACTGCTGTAAAAATGGAGGGCACCGTCAGCTCTACTGCCCAAATTGGAAGTGTTTTTAGAACTGCCATGCTCTCCCTGGCTCAATGAGGAACCCCTTTGGCTGTGTGACCTGGTTCAGGACCAGAACTGAACCACAATCCTTCACCAGCTACTGGACCATTCTTCAGCCATCCACATCTAGGACTCCACTCCTCATCACCCACCCAAGTCAATGCCATGGCCATTTCTTACACCAGACTAGACTAGAAAACATATCTGTCAGACTCTCAATCACCAATTTTCACCTCCACCAACTCCCCTCTTGAGCCAGTCTCAACACAGCAATATCATTCAAATTCAGGAGGTCTGGCAATAACAACTGACCCCAACACCATATTAAAAGGGGGGGGAATGTGCCCACTCTACATTTTATAAGTGGCTGGTGTAGATTCCTTAAAATGACATCATTTCTCAAAAGAGAAGAATGCATTCAGAATGGGCTTAATTCTAACGCACATCTATCATTTTATACACCAATCCCCACAGCCGAGCTTAAATGCTCTTCATTCATCTTTGAGTTGACAGAAAACTATCCTTGCATGAGGTCTGCAGATCCCATTGCCAATCTCTATCCTGTCACTGCAATCATCTGGCTTCTCTCCAAGGCAATTGGTGACAAAGTCTGACAGATAATATGTATCTAAAGGCTACTCTTGAATAGCGTTGGAATCAAGAAAAACATATTGCTTTAACACCAATGCAGTAAAGGAGAATTTTGGGTTACAAATGAGACAAAGGTAATGACATGGCAAAAAAAAATATATATCTTGTTGAAATTTGTTTAATCTCACTGGTATCTGCAGAAGGGGTGGTGGTGGTGGCAGGAGCAGAGCGTGCATTGTGACATCACAATGCCAGCTCGTCATTGTGTGCAATATCACAAAACAAATATGATAGGAAAAAGCTGGCATTACAGCCACACGATGCACATTTTATCATTTTGGTGTTATTATGGCCAGGAACAGATGCCAACATCTGTATTGTGCAACTGTAACAAGCAACAGCAGTACAGAGAAATGGCCATTGGGTCAATATAGATTCTTTTCCATAGTCAGAGAATACATTGTACTTCGTGGGATGCAGAAATGGCTTCTTTAAAAACAGTCGTTGAGATTTATGTATGATAAAGTGCCTCTGTGAGTAAACAGCAAAAAGGAGAAATGAATATATTGATCAAAGCAACATTGCGGCAGAAATCTGAACAGATTTGGCTTGGCTTCCAGAAATTATTTGAAGACTAAAACAACTGGGACAGTAGCTGATAGCAAACTCTTACATTGCTGACGTACTGACAAGAGACATCTAAGCTTGGTATTTTGTGTGAAATAATGGGAGTCGGTTCTTTAAGCAGGCATGCTCCACTTTCTCCAAGTACAAATTTTGCTATTGATATTCTTTCCCTTGTGTTTGCAATTTGGATGGAAGTGTGTGTGTGTGTGGGGGGGGGGGTTGTTGGAAGCCTTACATGAGTGGGAACAGAGTTCTGTATGCTAACTTTGGGCAAACCCTCCCCTCTTCTGGCAGATATTTCTTGAGATCTCCAGAAATGAATGTTAGGATTAGGGAGGATTTCTCCCCTGACAAAATGGTGCCCATGTAGTCAGGTTGCAAGGATACTTGATTGTACTTCTTCAGGACCTGCTATACCTTTGGAGGGGTAGACAGACATTCCTCCAAACATAGCTGTAGATACCATTTTTTTCAATCCATTTTTTCAATCCCTCTTTATGACAAATCTCTGTTCCTTTGTACTCTACAAAATGGTACCCATGTTTACGAAGTTACACTGTCTGATAATGAATACCTTTAAGCTATATCCGCAGTGGCATATACTGTATAGCAATTATACCAGAATGTGTTTTGATTAGAATAAAAATAGAACACGGAGAATAAAAAAGGTGTTTTGTATTGGCAACAGAGTCTACACATTGTATTCTGGATCTAAACACTTTCCAGCTATTGGCAAGTCAAGTTAAACAAATGACAGGCAACATTTAGATCTGCTCTAGATTAATTGCA
>NW_015404449.1:0-2920 GCF_001527695.2 Protobothrops mucrosquamatus
TTATAAATCCTCAAAAAGGGTATGGTCTCTTTTACTGATTTAATGGATTAATAAAGAAGTATATTTTATATATAGCCTGATTAAGAAACTCTGCTTTAAAGAAAAGATGAAAAAGAATCACCTTTTGTGTTTGGGTTCCTTCAAGTCAGGCATGACTCTTTAAGGAGGCCTGGGCAAGTCCCTGCAATTTTGTAGGCAAGATCCATATGCAAGCATAATTGGATTCCTTTGCAATACATTCTATATCTATGCATTTTATTTTATGTCTTTAAACACATTTTTCTTGAGGAGGAGGCCCTAAGGTTTCACCAAACTCTCAAAGAGGTCCTTGGCACAATAGCTACTGCTTAAAACAAAACCCAGTGTTTTATCATTTTCATGAAAATGCTCTGGCAACAAGACAGAAAGTGGGGTACAGTAACACCCACCTACTGGTTTGTTTACGGTTGTATAATAATAATAATAATAATAATTATTATTATTATTATTATTATTATTAATAATAATAATAATAATAATAATAATAATAATAATAATAATAATAATAATAATAATAATAATAATAATAATAAAGTTAGAAGGGACCTTGGAGGTCATCAAGTCCAACCCCCTGCTCAGGCAGGTAACCATATACCGTTTCGGACAAATGGCTGTCCAGTTTCTTCTTAAAAACTTCCAGTGTTGGAGCATTCACCGCTTCTGGAGGCAGGTTGTTCCACTGGTTAATTGTTCTAACTGTCAGGAAGTTTCTCCTTAGTTCTAGGTTGCTTCTCTCTTTGGTTAGTTTTCACCCGTTGCTTCTTGTCCTGCCTTCAGGCGCTTTGGAAAATAGTTTGACTCCCTCTTCTTTATGGCAGCCCCTGAGATATTGGAACACTGCTATCATGTCCCCCCTCGTCCTTCTCTTCGTTAAACTAGACATACCCAATTCCAGCAACCGTTCCTTGTATATTTGAGCCTCCAGTCCCCTAATCATCTTTGTTGCTCTTCTCTGTACTGTTTCTAGAGTCTCAACATCTTTTTTACATCGTGGTGACCAAAACTGGATGCAGTATTCCAAGTGTGGCCTTACCAAGGCATTGTATACATAAAGGTATCTTGCATGCTCAACAAGATCCATTGATTTTTTGTTGGGTAAACCCACTTTGCATTACTGACATGTTATAAAATTAAACCAGATTTAAGTTTGCTTGAAAACCCATCACTTGCAAACAGTGTAGAATTTGGTTTTGGCAATGTGATGACACTCCAGTATCTATAACAATGTTTTTCAACCTTGGAAACTTTTAAGATATGCGGACTTCAACTCCCCAAAACTCTGAAATCTTCAAGTAGCAAAGGCTGAGAAACACAGATCAGTAACAATGAATTTTTGGTGGAATTTCTCTTCCTAGGACTTTCTTGGAAGGATAAGAATTGTGTTAGCTAACTGAATGTTAAACTTCTTTATAGGTGACAAATAGGCCATTATTCTGACAGGGAGAGCTGTAGATAGTTGCCAAATGAGGAACACATTATGGATTCCAAAATGCTACTCTAAAGTGTGCAGATATGCCCATAGGATGTTCTTGCTTCCCTACATGAAAGGTTTAAATCTACAGAAAGGGGCATATTATGTCAATCTTAAATGTTTAAGGAGGTTGTCCTTAAAGGCTGATCCAGCTTGACCCCTAGGCTAGTGACCCATAAGACATTTTCTTGGCAGCAATTCAGAAGTTGCTAGCTACTGTATTATCTTCTTCCCAGGATTATTGTTGACTTCCCTGCTTAGTTTATAATCCTGGAGTTTCCAGATGATCTTCCATCTTTGTTAGTATTAACGTAGGATTCACAGCCAAATCAGCTTTGTTATGGCATGGGGGATTTAGCCTCATCCTGTCTTCTGCTATGCTTGGCGGCCAGCCTTGTGCCCTCTGACTTCCTGCAGAGAAAACTTATTGCAATTTATTGCAAAATAAAAGCTGTTCTCCTCCTTGCCTTCCCCATCCAGTTCATGAAGGAGGAATGGTTAGAGTGATGCCTTTCCCCATGGCCATCTCTAAATTATGCAAGTGCAAACCCAAGAGGGAGTGGGGCTGAACAGGCAATGGGTGCCTGCCAAGGTGGTTTCCAGCTCTTTGGCAGAAAGCCCACGCACACCAGACATTCTTAGCATGTGCTGGCATGGTTTGCCTCTTCTCCAAAAGTGGCTCCCAGAGGTGCAGTTTGGCTCTTTGTTGCAGTCAGATTCAAGCTCCAATCATCTTCCGTTTTATGCCACAGGGGGTAAGGCTGGTGTTTTTTTAGAAGAGAACAAAAAGAATCTCATAAAGTGTCTCTGAGCAAGAAAGAATTATTAAGCATTAATTTTTGTATTTCCCCACCCCACAGAGGAACAACTTCCCCTTTTTGGGAGGTGGGGATTAAGGAGTCCTTATAAGCATTACATTGTTGAAAAGTCACTTGATTCAATTTCCCATTAATGTGTGGGATCAGATTTCACAAACTTCTCAGGGGCATCATTGTAGGTAGGGGTGAGTGGGAAGCTCACAACATTCCTGACTCCCTGTGGGCCATTCCGGATGAGGATATAGTTCAGCATCTTCAAGAAGGACATATATCACCCATGCTTCCTTCCCACAATTGTTCTTCAGAAACACTTCCTCCTTCTTTGCCATCTGACAACTTCAACTTCTAAACAGACAAGTCTATTAGTAATAAATACCAAAGATAAGAAGAAGAAGAAGGAGGAGAAGGAGAAGGAGAAGGAGAAGGAGAAGGAGAAGGAGAAGGAGAAGGAGAAGGAGAAGAAGAAGAAGAAGAAGAAGAAGAAGAAGAAGAAGAAGAAGAAGAAGAAGAAGAAGAAGAAGAAGAAGAAGAAGAAGAAGAAGAAGAAGAAGAAGAAGAAGAAGAAGAAGAAGAAGAAGAAGAAGAAGAAGAA
>NW_015404450.1:0-2920 GCF_001527695.2 Protobothrops mucrosquamatus
GGCTGTGTTCCAATTAAAATTATACTTAAAATCGTCCCTAAATAAAATCCTCCTTAGGTCAGGCCCGCTTGCTGGAAAAGCCATGTCTTGAGGGCGCGGCGGAAAGTAAGGAGATCCGGAATCATCCGGATCTCGGGGGGTAGTTCGTTCCAGAGGGTGGGGGCACCCACAGAGAAGGCCCTCCCCCTGGGGGTCGCCTGACCCGTTAGATCAGGGGTCCTCAACTTTGCTGGCTGAGGAATTCTGGAGTTGAAGTCCACAAGTCTTAAAGTTGCCAAGGTTGAGGACCCCTGCGTTAGATACTGTAAATCATCTACTGCTAAAGAGGAAGTCCTTCATTTATGACCAAAATTGAGATCAGAATTTTCGTTGCTAAGCAAGGTGGTTAAATGAGTCGGCCCAATTTTACAACCGTTTTTTAATCACAATTGTTAAGTGGATCACGCAATTGTTAACAGAATCCGGCTTCTTCACTTGTCAGAAGCTGTCTGGGAAGGTCACAGATGACAATCAGCTGACTCTGGGATGGTGCAACCGTTGTAAATACATATATACAATTTTGATCACATGACTAAGGGGATGTTGCAGCCGTCATACGCCACTGTTTTCAAGGTCATTGTAACCTTGGTCAGTAAACAAATGGTTGTAAGTTGAGAATTGCCCATATCTCTGTTGTCCTCGACTTACAACAGTTCATTTAGTGACCATTCGAAATTACAATGGCGCCGAAAAAAGTGACTTATGTCCATTTTTCATACTTATGACCGTTGCAGAATCCCCAGGTTGCAAATTCAAACACTTGGCAACTGACTCGTATTTATGATGGTTGCAGTGTCCCAGGGTCATGTGATCCCCTTTTGCGACCTTCTGTCAAACAAAGTCAGTGGGAAAGCCAGATTCACTTAACAACCTTGTTACTAACTTAACAACTGCAGTGATTCACTTAACAACTCTGACAAGAAAGAAATGGGGCAAAATTCACTACTTTCTCACTTAGCAACGGAAATTTGAGGCTCAATTGTGGTCTTAAGTAATGAATTCTAGGATATTTGTATCCCCCAGCATCCTTGATTTATTAATCTCACTAGCTAGTTTTGATGGAGATCAATAGTTTTGGGAAAGCCAAGGGTTATTGGGTTGTTTTTTTAAAAAAAAAACCAACTGTAGGTATAGGAAAACTCCTTGTATACAGCCTGGTTATATGAGCAACCAAGTCCTATTGAATTTTAATTCAATTTTCTGGCTTTCTACAATACAGTGAATTGTAAGTTTATTACAGAAGCTGGGTTTGCATGCATACTTTAGCTAATTGGTGGAAACACTGTCATGTGAATGTACCGGAGTTTGGCATACAGTAGACCAGTGATGGCGAACCTTTTAGAGACCGAGTGCCCAAAAACCGCCCCACCCCCCCAGCCTGCCCCAGTTCCACCCCCTGCTCCACCCACCAGCAGGGCGTCTCACCACAGATCACCCAGGCAACCTTGCAGCACCATGGCAGCCACGCCCTCCGCCCACACCCCGCAGCATCATCTGCACGTGATGGGGCGTGAGGGCAGAGTCTTGGCCCTGCTGCCTGGCTACCATGTGCTTGTCTGCGCTGCTACACGTGGGCTGTGCCTGGGGGGCCTCTCCTCCAGGCAGGTTGCTGGTCAGGGGGAGGCAGGGGGAGGCGGGGCTGGGGCAATGGCACGCGTGTCCACAGAGAGGGCTCCGAGTGCCACCTCTGGCACGCGTGCCATAGGTTCGCCACCACTGCATTAAGTCATCACATGATTTGCTCGTATTTTGTACTAGCATGTTGTTTGAGATCAATCACTGTGGTTTATGGCTTACTTTGTGTTACAAACTCAGCAATTAGTTGTTCATAGTCAAACATCTAGCTGAGCATGAATACATTATTCAGTTTGCACTGGCTTTGCCAATTTTTTTTTAGATGTCTTTCCATTGAATTGAAAGATTCTTCTTTTCTTTTAAATTTATATCCAACTTGAACATTCTTGCATTGGCTCTTGTGCATCATTAAGGTGATTTTCAAATCCTGGTTGTTGAATCAGGAGTGGAGTTGAATGCCTGGTCTGGAAACCTTGTAGGAGGACAGCCATGTTAGTTACTTTGTTAGCTAAAAATTAGAAGCACCTTTTCAGATTTTATTAAAAGTTATATAAGGTGCAGCTCACAAAAACTTATGCCTTTTAATAAAATTTGTTAGTTTGAAAAGATGCCACAAGACTTCTTCTCCTGATGTTGGCCTGGATAGTAGGGCAAATGCAGAATTAATCAGAGAAAGCAAGAATCTCTATGAGATTACTATATATTGCACACCCCAGAGATATGCAGTTCCAGAAGGTAGAATAAGAAGACATTTTTGGCAATGTTTGGCTGTGGGTTGGTGGGGGGGGGGAGATGTTGTAGCAAGGTATGTCTTAGATTATTGAAATTGCCTTTATCCATTACAAGCTCCAAATAGATTTACCAATGTATGTATGTATTTGGGGGGAGAGGGTGCTTTTGAATCAATCTTCACTCCTGGAAACTCCCTGGACAAGTTCCTGCAAGATTTCATAAGTCGTTTGTCATTGCCTCCTTCCTAGGGCTAAGAAAAAGTTATTGGCCCAAGGTCACCCAGTTGGCTTTATGCCTAAGGTGGGGCTAGAACTCGCCGTCTCCCAGTTACTAGCCTGATGCCTTAACTGCTACACCAAACTGGCTCTACAGTACTGTATGTATGTATTTATTAAACAGATTTTTGTCCCACTGCAATCAAAACAATTCTTGGTGGCTTAAACAGGAAAAAAATACCATATAGAACATACCCAGTACAAAAATACAATCACATGACAACAAAACAAAGAAGAAAGATTAGAAGAGATGGCAAGGCCAACTCAAATGAGAAGAAGCTTCTCAAAATAGTTTGTCC
>NW_015404450.1:10532-12395 GCF_001527695.2 Protobothrops mucrosquamatus
CTCTCTTCTTCACAGCTCAGGGGGGAAATGAGAAAGAAGCAAGTGAACCATCGGTAGTGAAATTTTAAGTTTCAAAGGACCTTCAACACTGGGCATACAATTCTGGTCCAGCTCCACCATGTTCAGAAGAGGCTTTCTCTGCAAGTGCATTGCTGCATCCTTTGCTCAGACTGTGCCCTGTTTGTTTGTTTGTTTGTTTAAAAAAATGATTGGCTGCTTAAACCAAATCTCTTGAGCAAGCTTAAAATTGTAGGCTATTTCATTCTCCTATGAATTGCACCAGTATTTCTCAACCCAAGCAACTTTAAGGTGTGTGGACTCCAATTCACCAGAATTCATCTATTGTTCCCATCCTTTACTTTAACCCAGTATCTTTCGTCCTTGGCAACCTGAAGATGTGTGAACTTTGACTCCCGGAATTCCCCAGCCAGCGTGTCTCCATCAGAAATTCTGGGATTTGGAGCCCACATATCTTAAAGTTGCTAAGGTGGAGAAACACTGAACTACACAATGCTGTACGCAGGAATTCCCTGCTGTACAAGAATTCCCTGTAAACATGGCAGGAAGAAAATTGCACCAGCCAGAATTAGACAACAGTCCACATTGCATCACTGCAAAAATGGGCTAGCTCTCGATTTAAGTGGCCCTTGCCTTCTGTTTTGGGGTACCATACAAATCCCACTCATGCAGAGAAGTATTTTGGCAGGCGGGAGCCAATTTACTCCAGAGGGTTAAGGCAACCAAGCTAGAGTTCAAGTCCTGCCTTAGCCGTGAAAGCCAGCTGGATGACTTTGGGCCAAGTCCCTCTCTCTCAGCCCAACCCACCTCACAGGGCTGTTGTTGTGGGGAAAATAGGAGGGGGAAGGTGTGCTGGATATGTTTGCTGTCTGATTTGTAAAAATAATAAAAGTGGGATACAAATATAAATAAACACCATCGTGGATACAATATCCCGGAGCTATTGGCCTGTATAGCCTAAGGCAAAATCCGGGCCGCCTTGAGTTGGTGGAGCAGGGAAGAAGGCGTTTCAAAGAAAGAAACATCTGCTTTCTGTTTACTTAGTCATGGAATTCACCCAGCAATGGGTAGGATCAGCTGTCTTGATAGTCTTAATAGCCTGGAGGATTTTTTTTTTCTTCTTTTCATTTGGCACCGTCAGCTCTGTGAAATAAGAAAGGGAAACTGGGTTAAAGATCTCCAGCTTCTCCAGGGCAAGGGGTGGGGAGTAAAATGAAATGATCAGCATCTCTGGCTGTTGTAAATCTGAGCTCCGTTGCACAGCGTGGACGTTTTACTCAGTAGCAAGGAATCCTGGTCCGTGGTGGTGACAGTATAGGTAATATTGGGGCTTGTTATTTGAGGGTTTGGTCCTCGGCCTCTCTGCCCGCCCTGCCGTGCACCTGGCTGCATCTTAAGTGGGTCCTTCCGCTGGACGAACCAGTTTTGTGCAGGAGCCTCTGAGGCAATTCCTGCAGTGGTTCCATCAGGGAAGGAGGGCAGGGGACAATTTATCAGCAGAGTTTTTCTGAGGATCGGTGTAAGGATTGCTCTGGGCTAGGTGTGTGCTTCTCTGCCCCCCCCCCACCTCTGCTGTTTGGCCCTGTTTGATCCTGGCGAGAGAGCAGGGTGGGGAGCTTCCCCTTTGAAGCCTTGAGGACAACAGGGGTGTGTTCAGGATGGGAGTGTCTTGTAACATCCTTTCTTTTATTCCCAGGATAGAGGGATAAAAATCCCCCGGCAGCTGGGAAGAGGCCCCAGTTCTTTCATCCCGGTGGAAGAGGTAAGGTGGCTTCCCAGTTTCCCTCTCCTCTCCCTTCCCCTCCCTTCCCCTCTCTCCTCCTCTCTTCTCCTCTCCCCTTCCCC
>NW_015404451.1:0-2920 GCF_001527695.2 Protobothrops mucrosquamatus
CTAAACCAGTCGTAAGTCGAGGACTACCCAACCGGTCGTAAGTCGAGGACTTTCCCTGCCCGGGAGCGCCGCGCATGCACCGGCCGAGGCGTAGCTGGCAAGTGGCAGAGACGGAGCAGGCCGACCACCAGCTGGCCCAGCCCAAGGGAGGTAAGGCACCCGCCGGAAAAGGGGAAAAAATGGTGGACAAAAAAAATGGTGGACAAAAAAAATGGCGGACAGCCTTGCTTGGCGACCCCCGTGAAATGGTCGATCGACCCCAAATGGGGTCCCGACCCACAGGTTGAGAACCACTGTTTTAGAGTATGACAATAGGAAAGACTTCACCATTGCAGCATGGATTCCTTGCCACTCCGTTCTCGTCTATGCATAGACCTTGGCCAGTTAATTAATTTGGCAATTAAATCTGAAGGAGTTCTTTGCTCATTGTTTGCGTGCGTGTGTCAAAATGGAAGGCATTGTTTGGAGAGGCCGGTTAATTAATTAATTGGTGCTCATTAACTGGGAGGCAGTCTCAAATCTCTTTCTTTGCAACGAAGAAGCTCTGAATTCTGTTCGGGAATGCGTCTCCGAGAAGGCAGGTATTAGATGTTGTTTTCATCACCTGTGGGGCTAGTCTTTGGGGGCAATCTACGAATTCGGTGACAAATCAAACTCTTGTAAAAAAAAAAAAATTCATCAGAGCAAGGGAGGAAAAACAGCATAAGGTACCAGCTCAGTTGTAAATAGTGGGACAGCTACAATCATTTGTTTTTATTTATCTGTATCCTGCCTTTATTATTTTTACGAATAACTCAAGGTAGCGAACATCCAGCACACTTCTTCCTCTTGTTTTCCCCACAACAACAACAACTGTGTGAGGTGGGTTGGGCTGAGAGAGAGGGACTGGCCCAATGTCATCCAGCCGGCTTTCATGGCTAAGTCAGGACTTGAACTCACTGTCTCCTGGTGACTGGCCCAAAGTCACCTAGCTGGCTTTCATGGCTAAGGCAGGACTAGAACTCACAATCTCCTGGTGACTGGCCCAAAGTCACCCAGCTGGCTTTCATGCCTAAGGCAGGACTAGAATTCCCAGTCTTCTGGTGACTGGCCCAAAGTCACCCAGCTGGCTTTCATGCCTAAAGCGGGACTAGAACTCACCGTCTCCTAGTGATTGGCCCAAAGTCACCCAGCTGGCTTTCATGCCTAAGGCAGGACTTGAATTCACTGTCTCCTGGTGACTGACCCAAAGTCACCCAGTCAGTTTTTTATATCTAAAGTGGAACTAGAATTCACGGTCTCCTAGTGATTTGGCCCAAAGTCCCCCAGCCAGTTTTCATGCCTACGGCAAGACTAAAACTCATGATCTCCAGCTTTTAACCCTCCCCACCTCTCCTCTCCCCCCTTCCTCCCTTCTCTGTGACTTGCAAATTTGTTTCGGGTTTTTAAAAAGTCCAGAGTTCTCCAGTGTTTGTGAACAGATGCTTTCTTTGCTGAAAATGAAAGGCTGTTTGTGGTGTGCTCCTTGGAGTGGATAGCTCAGCGGTGGCAATTAACAATCAAACACCCTTTTCAAAGCTGTCCTAACATTTGCCGATAATGATGTGCTAAGATAACAGAGAGAATTTGAAAAGCCAAGTTGATTTTAGGCTGTGCAAGGGAGCAAAAACATATGTGAAAAACAGAATGCCTTTTGCTTCTGACCCGTTCGGCATTATTATTATTATTATTATTTTTAAAAAAGAGAAAATTGCAATAAATGAAGAACAAAAATCCGGAGGAACAAACATTGCCATGATAGATCTGCTATCAGATCTGGGAGGTAAAAAAAATCTAACTGGCCACTAGAGAGTAGGTAAGAGTTAAAGCTGTTTTTCCCCACCCCCTTCTGCCTCTTTGCTGACATCTAGTGGATGCATGGAGTTTGCAACCCGAATTTTATATCTTGATAGCAGTTAGGTATTGTAGCTAACCTATTGAACTTTAAGCAGAGGACATGGCAAATAGAGCTATGGAAAAATGGTGCTGGCCCTTTTAGAACCAGCATCAATATTTGAGAGGGTGGAGCTTGTAGCAGCTATTGGAGCCTAAATAGAAAAGATTTCCAATTGGTCGAAACTGGTTTTGGAGCAACTAGTCTGCTCTGTAGCAAAAAGGCGCTCTCCGTGGTCCTGAAATCAAATCCCTTGGGTGATATTGGCACTTTTAGTTGGGGGTACCTTGTTGGCTTTTATTCTCTCTCCAGTTTGGCTGCCCTTTCCTTCATGTGCACATCTAGGCCATTGTTATGAGCGGTAGATGAATTCCACCCTGTTGGTCCAGGATGCCTTTCACCCCGTGAAGAAGGTAAATTAAAATGTTTTGAGGAAGTAATTGGCACTAATAAGCACTCTTGTAGCTTTTTCATGTTGCATTAACTGTGAGAACAAAAAAACAAAAAACAAAACACTGACGCTTGCTTCCTGGTTGTTGTTTTGTAGAAGGTGCAAAATTCTAATTTTCTGCTGGTTCTAAAAGGGCCAGCACTCCATTTCAAGAGCTGTATTTGCAAAACATTCTGCTTTTTTTTTTTTTAATGGTATAGTAAATCTCAGGGAATGAGTGCCTCTTCTGATTACATCAGCCTGTCCCATTAGCTCTGGCAAAGAAGGCATGCTGCGAGTACCATCTGCCAGGGGCTTACATTTGGTAGGACCCAGGAGATTAGCTTTCTCTGCCTTAGTGCCTGCCTTGTGGAAAATTCTCCCCCCAAAGTCTGATTAGCTCCATCCCTGTTAATATTCCAGAAGTCCCTCAAGATCTGGTTGTGTCACTAGGATGGGAAGTGGCTTGTCCCAGGGAACCGATCACATCTTAAAATGGCTCCACTCCTCCGCTGAAGGATCTGACCTCCCTTATACAATGGGGTGCAAATCCACTTAGGGTTAATGTTAGATTCCCG
>NW_015404452.1:0-2920 GCF_001527695.2 Protobothrops mucrosquamatus
GGCTGAAAACCTTTTAGAGATTTTTTTTTACGTGAAACAGAAAACAATGAACTTATGGTTTATGGTTCTGATAATTAGAGAGGAGAGATTATAGGAAGAAGAGACTTATGATATAACCGTGGATTAAGAGATAAATTTATAGTTGCATGTAATTATAAATGCTGTAAAGAAGAATGAAAACTGCTTCTTTCTTTTTTTTCTTTTCTGTTTTTTCCTTCTTTTAGCTTTTTTGATTTCTTTCGTTTCCTTTTCTTTTTTTGTAATTTATATTAGTTTGTATTAGTTTTTAATCTTCCTTTTTAAAAAAAAATCTTTTATAAAATCAGAAAGCAATGTGCTACTTACTGCAATCCACTTGGCTGCTATTCGTGTCACAGGGAGGAGACTGGCTACAAGAATCAGGACAGGAAGTTGAATTACATTTCTGACCTCTTGCATGGCATAATCTTTGGCCTAGAACAACAACAACAACAAAAAACACCAAAATCTTATCTCTATCGGTGAATTATATAATAAGAACACAATAGCCATCTGTCTTCCAAAATTCTGTTCATTGTCACAAGCTATAGTCTTTAAGAAGGAAAAATTCTATGCCTTTTCTCATTTCCTGGCTATGATTACTTCTAATTGGTTGTTATAGATCAGGGGTGTCAAACTCAATTTCATTGAGGGCCGCATCAGCATTGCGGTTGCCCTCGGGGGACCGGGTGGGTGTGGCCAGGGTGGGTGCGGCCTACTGGATGGGCGTGGATGGAGTGGGTGTGGCCTACTGGGTGGGCATGGCCAGCTCTACATCATTCGCATCAAGGGTGCCTGTGGGGGCCTGGGCAGGAGTGGGACAGATCTGAGGGTCTCTGGCAGAAGGGGGTGGGACCGGGGCAAGCGCCAAGGCATGGTCCATTTCTTCATTCCTCACAAAGGGTGACACCTCCCCAGCATGCACCCAGGGGGTGGAGCCAATGCGACAGGGGCTTGGTCCTCGCTGTTTCTAGACGGCCTTGTGGAGCTAAGACTGAATGCGTTTCAGCATAGATGGCCACCACAAAATTGCACATTGGCTCCCGGCCGGCCTGGGCCAAGGCAGCGGGGGCCGTTCCCTCACTGTTTCCAGGATGGCTTCGCGGGCCACATGAAACCACTTCGCGGGTCGCATCCGGCCCCCGGGCCTTGTGTTTGACACATGTCTGCAAACAAAAAACATATACTAGATATTCCTTTTGTAAACTTTATTCTTCTTCTGCAATAACGCAGTTTATCTGGATCCAAGTTACCTGAGGAACCATCTTGCCCCAATGGGATTGGCCCATCCCACCCCAGTAGAAGGGACATGTTCCGGTGGGGTGCAGGAGAAGAGTTTTTTTCTGCCATGGCTTCTACCCTCTGGAACAGTGATGGCAAACCTTTTAGAGACCGAGGGCCCAAATTGTAACCAAAACCCACTTATTTATCTCCGGGAGCCAGGTGGGCGTGGCCCACTGTGTGGGCATGGCTGCGGTGGTCACGGCAGACTGGGTGGGCATGACCGGGGTGAATGTGGCCACCTTGATGTTGCTCATGGTGGGGGCCAGGCAGGGTTGGGGGAGTTCCAGGGGGTCTCTTGTGGGTGGGACAGCCGGGTGAACCGGTTGTTAAATTATTTGAAACCCACTAGTCACTTCCAAAGGCCATGTGCTCACTCGCTTGGTGCCCACCATCGCTTCCAAAGGCCGCTCACTCACTCTTCTGCCAAAACCTGCTCCTTTTATAGGTTCCCTTTTCCCTGCCCAGCTCTTGCAGCTGTTCCCGGACTCTGCACGTATGGAGAGGGAGAGGGGAGCAGCCCGGGCCCATGTCCCACTGTCTGGGGCGATGGCGTGCGTGCCTACAGAGAGGGCTTTGAGTGCCACCTCTGGCACGCGTGCCATAGGTTCGCCACCACTGCTCTGGAACATTCTGCCTCCCTCAAAGTGAGATCCATCCCATCCTCTTGTTCTTCTGGAAGAGCCTTTAATCCTGGCTCTGCCAATTAGCTTGTGGTCCTGAGGGGGGCATTCCAGACTGGAGATGGCTAATGGATTAAGAGAAGATTATCTCCACTCTATTTTCTATGGAGATTCTCAATCATCCAGTCATGGTTGTCCCAAAGATGCTTTTTCAAAAGGCAACTGGACTTTCTTTGTTTTTTCTTGAAGACGTTTCGCTTCTCATCCAAGAAGCTTCTTCAGTTATTAGTTTTCTTGCAGATGTTTCATTACCCAAACTAGGGAACATCATCAGCACTGATGATGTTGCTTACTTATTTTGGTAATGAAACATCTGCAAGAAAAAAAAACTAGAGAGCGCCAAGGACCCCTCAAGAAACATTGGATGGAACTAGTTTTCTACTCAGCTTGTAATCTAGCATCTCTTTGGGTTAATATCTTGGAAGAAAATGTTGACTTTTCCAACGCTAATGTTTTGATGGGATTTCAATCAGCATGCGATGCTAAGGTACAACCATCTACATCAGAGGTCTTCAAACTTGGCCTTTTTATGACTTGTGGACTTCAACTCCCAGAATTCCTCAGCCAGCCATGCTGGCTAAGGAATTCTGGGAGTTGAAGTCCACAAGTCATAAAAGCGCCAAGTTTGAAGACTCCTAGTTACATCTTCTATGGGATGCATTAATATCTAACACAATGCATTTCTCAAAGCATACATTCCACTACTGTAGTATTTGCTACTTAGGATGGAAGTTGTCTCTGGGTGCCCCCACCCTCTGGAACGAACTACCCCCCGAGATCCGGATGATTCCGGATCTCCTTACTTTCCGCCGCGCCCTCAAGACATGGCTTTTCCAGCAAGCGGGCCTGACCTAGGGAGGATTTTAGGTAGGGATGATTTTAAAAGTAATTTTAATCGGAAACACAGCTGGCAATATTTGGTTTTTAATTCGGCTTTT
>NW_015404453.1:0-2920 GCF_001527695.2 Protobothrops mucrosquamatus
TATACATATGTTGTTCATAGTATGTTTAGGTGTGTGTCATGTATGTGTTTCACTTTGAGAGCAGGCAACTAAATTTCATTTTTGATGTGTGCCATTGTGCCCACAGTATAAAAATGACAATAAAGCTTATCTTATCTTATCTTATCTTATCTTATCTTATCTTATCTTATCTTATCTTATCTTATCTTATCTTATCTTATCTTGCACAGACAGACAGTCTATAATTCAAATAGAACAATCAGTTAACCGTTTTTTATAACAGACCTTATTAATTAGCTTAATACATAACAAATTGATAATACACTCATTTACTATGGACATATGAACCATACAGAAGTTTTGTTACATTCTTAGGGCCAGAGGATCTGAAATTAACTTTGTAAGCAAGCTGAGTTTAGCACTTGTACGTAACAGGGATCCCTAAAAACGTAAAGCTCTAGTCTTGAGTTTTGTAAGCCATGTCATCCACCATTTGCCAAAAGATCATCTGTAGAATTATAATACTAAAAATCACAATGATACTGTCAGGTCTCCAGAGAAATGTATTTTAATCCCATGCCTATTTTTCCCTTTCTGTAGCCTTTCTTTGTGGCCTGCCATTCTGTTGGGAGGGGGAAGCTTTTGGGATTGCTTCACACTGTCTGCAGGATGCCCTACCCCCCAGGGCAGGGGTAGGCAACCTCGGCTCTTTTATGACTCATGGACTTCAACTCCCAGAATTCTGGGAGTTGAAGTCCATGAGTCATAAAAGAGCCGAGGTTGCCTACCTGTGCCCCTAGGGGATGGAATGTCTCTCCCTTATCTGAGAGATGGTTTGTGCTTGGAGCCAGGAGAAATCGAAAGTGAGAAAGACCTTGAGGAGCCCACAGAAAAGACCAGCTACCAAAACACGATGCCACCTGTGGATTGGCTGGGATTCAAACGAACATTGGGACTCTGGGGGGAGATTTCCTACTGTCACTAGCCCCTAATAAAAGTTCCTTTTGAGACAATGCCTGTTTCAAGAGTTCTCCTTTCTTGGGTGGCTTAGCTGAGGTAGGTCCTTACAGATACCCATAGTCTGAACTCATTTGCACAAGATTATACAGAGAGTGGCCCCTACTTAACTTTCAGCTTTATCTATCTATCCATTCTCTGAATTACTTTGATAAAGAGCCAGGTATGAAAACATTACATATATAAAAAAATATACATATAGAAAAGTTTTTCAGTTTGCCTTTACAGCATTGTGTAAAAATCTGTCTAAAATTGTATATAATAATTCTTAAACATATATAGACCTTTATATTACAAGTGATTCACAAAGTCCCATTTTATGTCATTCCTTATTAGTTTGAGCAGTTAACTTTAACGATGGTGCTACTTTTTTATTTATGGCCATTTCGTTTACCTGATGAAAAACTAAAGTTAACAGGTGATTGTTTATTCTCTGTAGACTGCTAGTGAGTAGCCTAAAAATTAATTTCCTTCACCTTTAATGAGGCGCTGTTATGTGCTTTTCCGTATATTACTGTTTATATTAGTCACAGTTTCACTAAGTGGACATATAGCATCAAATTTATTATCACAGGCATTTTCTTTAAAGTACATTAAAACACAAATTGACACATAGCTGCTTCATTTGCAGAAGCCAATATTTTATGTAATATTGCCCTCTATGGGAGTACCTGATATTTTCTAGATCTGTCACTCCCTGTCTCTGTTTGTGCAGCTGTATTTGCCAAATTGCTCTGATTTTTAACACTTGCTTGGGGAAAGAATCCAATTGTTATTTTATCTTTAGCCAATTTAATTCAAAAAAAGTTTCTTCTAAAGCAATCGTACTGAAGCAGAAATTCATATTGCAGTTTAGAGACAGGGGAACAGCAGACATGTATTGGGAAGAAGGAATACAAGTAAATTCCATTCTGTGTATTTACGGGCATGCATTAAGAGTAAGTGGAGAAGCCAAAAGCTTGGAGCAGCACTTGGAAAAGAGATAAAAGTGCATAGTAACATCTAATTTTTCATAACTAATATTCAGAGGTATCTGGAGAAAGTAGCCAGGGAGGGATTAATAGCAATAGCAATAGCATTTAGACTTATATACCACTTCACAGGGCCTTACAACCCTCTCTAAGCAGTTTACAGAATTTATATTGCCCACACAATCTGGGTCCACATTTTTCCAACCTCAGAAGGATGGAAGGCTGAATCAACCTTGAACTGGTGAGAATCGAACTGCTGAACTGCTGGCAGCAGAAGTAGCCTGCAATACTGCATTCTAACCACTGTGCCACTACGGCTCTTGAGAGAATGAGAAAAGAATTGAAGGCACATAGAAAAGGGATGGATCTTCCATCGTGATGCCACAATGAAAGCTTCAAATCCTGTTGCTGCCTCTATTACTTTTTCATAATTACTGTTAATACCCTGATTTTCAATGATAGCACAAACCATAAATTATTTCTCCTGCAACAAAATTAGTACTGCTGTAAGCACCGAATGTGTTAAAAACAACTCCACTAGTGGAAATGAGAATCTTTATGAAGGTGAACAGAGTATCAATGATGTGTTCATTTGTTTTTTGTTTTTGTGTGTGTTTTTTTAAAAAAGATCCTTCCTCAGAGTGAACCCCTCAAAAAAGGCAAATCACAAGGTATGACCCATCACTGGCTCGTTTCTGGAAAGCCCACAAATTTGTACTTAAGTTTAGTTCAGATTTTTAAAATTACATAATGGGGAAAAGTGGAAGAACACCACCGAATGATTTGAAAAATGGAAGGCATTGTCTGAGTATAGTATACTTAATGATATGGAGACATATTCTAGAAGGCACATTGTGATGAAAATTGCATACATATCTCTGCGTGAAAGCCATTAGTCATAGCCTAGTTTTTCAAGAAAAAATAATGTATATAAGGATTTAATCATTATGAGA
>NW_015404454.1:0-2920 GCF_001527695.2 Protobothrops mucrosquamatus
GCTCTGTCTCTTACCAATTCTTGGATCTCCACAAATTGCATTTTTCCCTCGTTGCGAGCTTTCCCCTTGTATACAACAAACTCTCAGTGAAGAAGAGACTGCAGCTGTTGTATACAGCACCACTGATATAAATTTTCATTTACATTAAATGTAGACTTTTTCTTAGCCCTCATCTCACCATAGAAAGGTAAATTATGGTTCTTCTGCTTGGAAAGTCTTTTGCACATGCATTTCAGGGGCTTTTTGTCATTTTGGCTCCTTTTTGTGCGAGAGGATCTCTTCATCCAGAAACTCTTTTCACACTCTAATTATCTATGTGATTATTCTATCTCATCATGACAGGACTTTGACTGAAAGAAGTTCCCTCCTTCTCCATTCACACTGGTTGACTTAGCTGTTTTTCACAATGGACTAAAGCAGGGCTCTTCAACCAGTGGTACGGGTACAACCTGTGGTACATTGGCACCTGGTAGGTGGTACGCAACCATCCTAGAAAAGTAGTGGGGGAGAGAAATGAGCTGAACCGCACCGCATGAGACTGAGCTAGAGATGGCTGAAGCTGCAGGGCTCAGCGGAAGCGCCAGGATCAGTGCCGCTTTCCAGCTGATGGGCGCTTCTTCGGGGCTGTCAGGACTCAGTAGAAGCGTCAGGATCAGCTCCAGGCTCCAGCTGGAGCTCGGCGCTGATCCTGGCGCTTCTGCTGAGCCCTAAAGAAATCCCGATCAGCTGGAATGTTGCAGCATCTCCAGGGTCTTGTGATTTACATTCAGATGCTTGGCAACTGATTCATATTTATGACGGTCAGTGTCCCAGGGTCATGTGAAGTGACCAAAACCTGCTGCAACCACTCAGCAGATGGGAGGAATAAAAACCAAACACCCCCACCCCACCCCCACTGCCAATCCTCAACAGAAATGCTCACAACAATGAAAACCTCGGACAGTTGGAAGAGCGCAGCCAGGCGGGTAGGCAAGTGTCTTGCTCGGCTGTGGCTTGGGGGGCACTTTTTTCAGTGCCATTGTAACTTCGAACAGTCACTAAGCGAACTGTTGTAAGTTGAGGACTACCAATACTTTATCACTTTTTTCCTTTTTTTGGGATCATCAAGTTTTTGATACCTTGCTAGGTGACTGGTGGTACTCGGATATTGCCATATCCTAAAAGTGGTACAATGGGTGAAAAGGTTGAAAAGCCCTGGACTAAAGAGTTGGATTATTTTTCGTATTGCTTCTCACAGTCCAGAAGTTCCCATTCTCATTTCTGCTATAGAGGAAGAAAGATTTAAAAAGTTTTCTCTTGAAGAGATGCATCAGGGAGATGCAGCTCCTTCTGCTTGTTGTGGAAGCAATACATATTAAATGTCTGCCTGATCCCATCCCTCCTAGATCAATCATTTTCCAACTCAATACTGGAATACATTCTCAACTGAGCACCTTGTCCAAACTAAATACACTGAGGTGGAGACTGTAAATCCATTGGGGTTTTTGTAGGATTAAGCGTAAGTCACAGAGGATCTGATGTTACACTGTCACATCAGTTTCCTTTTTGAACATTTTTGTAATTTAGCACAATACCCCAAGAGGTTTTCCGTTTCAACATCTTCCAATTCATTACATAACTTCTACTGACCGCTATAAAAAGCTTAACTGTAAAACAATGGCTACTTAAGCCATTCTATTCATAAGGTATCTTCTTTAGCATCACACTTTTTTGATAATTCATATTTAGTGATTAATTCTGCAACTCTTTTGTCAGACTGGCCACAGTTTATTCCCTAGGAAAGAATGAGCCTTGATTCCATGGATGTTAGAGAAAAGGTACTTTTACTAGAGATACCGAGTGCAGCATAAGCAAGGCAAGCTCTGAAGAAAACTGCGCAAAAACCATATATTGAAAGCAATCGCCAATGTCCAAACCCCTTCCCCTGGATAGATCAGTCCAATCCAATCCTGGTCCAATGTTTTAGCAACCTGATGCCTCACCAGCAGATATAATTCCTTTCCCAGGGCTGGTGTCCTTGAGGGTAGGAAGATGGCTCAGTTTGGTACCACTGGCTCCTGTTCATGTCCATACTCCCCAAATTCTTATAACAATCCGCTTCCAGTGCTCTTCCCCTGCCAAATGTCCCCTTCCTCCTAGTTATGGCAGTTGCTAGCGAGCTTCAAAGAAAGCAAAGACAGGCATCTGACATCTTTCGTGATTTATGCCTGGAATGACATTTTGCTAGCTCAGCCCGATGCTTGCTCTCAAAAATTAAACTTTTATAAAGTTTCATTGGGGATTTGGGCTTTTTTTATTATGATCCAATTGGAAATGGGATTAACATGAAGAAAAAAAGATGTTCTTTTTTAAATAAAATGCCATTGGTGGCCTTCAAATGACAGTAGCTAGAAAAATCCACTGCTCATCATTAAAACACCACATGCGTAGCATTTGGTTTCCATTAGTAAATTCATCACTCTGTGGTTTCCAATTGTGAAGGTCAGAGTCAAAAAATTCAGTAGATGTAATTAGGAAATGCATATATTTCAACAACTAAACCTAACAGTTAAACAGATTATCACCCAAATGTATCTGTATATGGAACATTCGCCCATTGCTCCTCTTGAAGATGTTTCCATATTTCACAGATTTATAGGGCTTTTACACTGTGTGGTCCTTTTATGAAGGTTAAGATAACTATTCATAATAAAACCTTTTCCACACACCATACATTTATATGGCTTCTCCCCTGTGTGGATCCTTTTATGGGTGTTAAGATAATTCTTCGTAGAAAAACACTTTCCACATTCAATGCATTTATAAGGCTTCTCCCCTGTGTGAGTCTTTTTATGGCGGGTAAGACTACTAGAGACAGAAAAGCATTTTCCACACTCTATGCATTTATATGGCTTCTCCCCGGTATGTGTCCTACTATGGT
>NW_015404455.1:0-2920 GCF_001527695.2 Protobothrops mucrosquamatus
GGGGAGGAGCAGTTTGCTACCTGTGTTACAGAGAAGCTCGTATACAGTATGTCATCGGTCGGTTTTTACATAGCTCCTCCATGAACGTTTTCTGTTGATGCTACCTTGATATCTGCAAAGAGCAGTGGAGGTTAAGGCTGCAACAGCAGGTCAGGAGGAAAATGCTGGATTGTATGGTTGTTGTTAAGAAAACCAAGATCGTGGCATCCGGTCCTCTCAATTCCTGGCAAATAGATGGGGAAGAAATGGAGGTAGTGACAGATTTTATCTTCCTGGGCTCCAAGATCACCGCAGATGGGGACTGCAGCCGAGAAATTAGAAGACGCTTGCTCCTGGGGAGGAAAGCCATGGCAAATCTAGACAGCATACTAAAAAGCAGAGACATCACCCTGCCAACAAAAGCGCGTATAGTCAAGGCCATGGTTTTCCCGGTTGCAATGTACGGCTGTGAAAGTTGGACCGTAAGAAAGGCTGAGCACAAAAGAATGGAGGCCTTTGAACTCTGGTGCTGGAGAAGACTCCTGTGAGTCCCCTGGACTGCAAGGTGATCCAACCGGTCAGTCCTAGAAGAGATCAACCCCAACTGCTCTTTAGAAGGCCAGATCCTGAAGTTGAAACTCAAGTCCTTTGGCCACCTAATGAGAAGGAAGGACTCACTGGAGAAGGGCCTAATGCTGGGAAAGATGGAGGGCAAGAGAAGAAGGGGACGACAGAGAAGGAGGTGGCTGGATGGAGTCACTGAAGCAGGAGGCGTGAGCTTCAATGGACTCCAGAAGATGGCAGAGGACAGGAAGGCCTGGAGAAACGTTGTCCATGGGGTTGTGATGGGTCGGACACGACTTCGCAACTAACAAGAACAATGGTTGTTGTTGTTCATTCACTAAATCATGTCTCAGTCTTCACAACCGTGGACCATAATACACAGGAGCTCTGGTCCTCCACTGTCTCCTGGAGTCTGCCCAAATTCACATTCCTTGTGTTGATGACACCATCTAACCATCTCCTCCTCTGCTGTCTCCTTCTCCTTTTGCTTTCCATCTTTCCCAACATCAGGATCCTCTCCAAGAAATCCTTTCTTCTCCTTTGGTGACCAAAGTCTTTTGAGCTTCAGGATCTGTCCTTCCAAGGAACAGTCAATTTGGTAGATGGATGTTAATCTCACACGTTGGAGAGGTTCCTCCTATTGATTCCCTTCTTCCAATGTGATCAAAGGAACTGTCCCTAAACCTGGTCCCCATCCCTACTGTGATTGTGTTTGTCCACTTTGCTGCTGGTCTTCTTCTCTTTCCTCCCACCATTCCCAGTCATACAGCCTTCCCATAATGTGTCTGAAGTTGGGATAATTTCAGCCTGGTGGTTTGTGTCTTAAGTCAGGGCTTTTCAACCAGTGGTACGGGTACCACCTGTGGTACATTGGCACCTGGCAGGTGGTACGCGAGCATCCTAGAAAAGGGGTAGCAGGGGAGAGGAATGAGCTGAACCGGTGGCAGCACCGCACAAGCCTGAGCGAGAGACGGCTGGAGCTGCAGGGCTGTCAGGGCTCAGCGGAAGCGCCAGGATCAGTGCCGCTTTCCAGCTGATCGGCGCTTCTTCGGGGCTGTCAGGGCTCAGTGGAAGCGCCAGGATCAGCGCCAGGCTCCAGCTGGAGCTCGGTGCTGATCCTGGCGCTTCTGCTGAGCCCAGAAGAAGCGACGATCAGCTGGAATGCTGCAGCCTCTCCAGGGTCTTGTGATTTACATTCAGATGCTTGGCAACTGATTCATATTTATGATGGTCACAGTGTCCCAGGGTCATGTGAAGCGACCAAAACCTGTTGCAACCACCCAGCAGACAGGGTGGGGATAAAAACCAAACACCCCCCACTCCCACTGCCAATCCTCAACAGAAATGCTCACAACAATGAAAACCTCGAACAGAAGGAAGAACGCGGCCGGGCGGGCAGGCAGGTGTCTTGCTCGGCTGTGGCTTGGGGGGCACTTTTTTCAGTGCCATTGTAACTTCGAACAGTCACTAAGTGAACTGTTGTAAGTCGAGGACTACCTGTACTTTATCACTTTTTTCCTTTTTGGGGAGGGTCATCAAGTTTTTGATACCTTGCTAGATGACTGGTGGTACTCGGATATTGCCATATCCTAAAAGTGGTACAATGGGTGAAAAGGTTGAAAAGCCCTGTCTTAAGTAACAATTCTGGATTGATTTGCTCAATGGTCGATTGGTTTGTTTTCTTGGCTATCCACAATAGTCCCAGGGGTCTTCTCCAACACTACTAAGAGATTACTACAGAGTTTATTACAGTGTTTCTCAACCTTAGCCACTTGAAGCCAGGGGAAGTCCACACATATGGGGCACTCGGTCTCTAAAAGGTTCGCCATCACTGCCCTACACAATTTGAGACATGTGGGAGGGGGGAAAATAACAGTTGGAAACAGATAGAAAAAAGAACAGTGTAGTCAAAGTCTATGATTCATCCTGCTGGATTCAGAGTCAGGGTTGTGACCCTATTGGGAGGCTGTCATTGTGATCAGCTAGACAGATGGCTGAGAGGGCTTTGTGGAAAATTAGGCAGCTGCCACCACCAACATGAACACCAGCAGCCTAACGGCACCTCTCTGGATATTTGGAGCAAGTGTGGGTGGATCAGACTGTAATGTTTAGCTGACCTTGTGTGCTGAGAGGACATCGAAAATTTTTTTGAGGAGTTAGCTACCCAGGAGAGGGAAAGGATTTTTTAAAAAAGGGGTAGGCCATCTTCTCTGTAGAAGGAAGAAAGATTGGGTGGACAAGGGAAGGGAAAGGAAAGGAAAGGAAAGGAAAGGAAGAAGGAAGGAAGGAAGGAGAGAGGAGGAAAGGAAAGGAAAGGAAAGGAGGAAGGAAGGAAGGAAGGAAGGAAGGAAGGAAGGAAGGAAGGAAGGAAGGAGAG
>NW_015404456.1:0-2919 GCF_001527695.2 Protobothrops mucrosquamatus
GCCAAAAGCCCCTATACGGATGACATGGGATCCATTGGTAAGATCTATTTGGATTTTTTAAAATATATTGAGATCTGGTCTGGATTATCTACATAAAAAAAACAACCATACTTTTTATGAGAATCACGCAGGGTGAAGCTGAGGTCTAGCTTCTTTTTATCATAAAAGAATTTTACCTGGGGAAGCAGAATATATTGGACTAATCCTGTATAAGAGATGCTTTCTAGCCCATGCAGTCTGTAAGAGAAAATGCCATTTTGGTGTATTGATTAGGATAGGAATTTACTGTATTCATAAACATTTTAATATATTAAATGGAGCAGTGGAATGGCCACTCGGCTTGTTTTGAAAATTGGCATTTCCTGTTCAGAGTGTCTTTGTCACCCAAAGTTAGACTTCAGGTAGCACCCATAATCTAGCAATTATCTAGATTATTTTACAGGATTTGAACTTCTTTAGGAGATTTTCACATGACTTTCATTTTTTTTCTCCCTCTGAAATGAAAGGAGATGAAGTGATAACCTTGAATATGATAAAAAGTGCTCCAGTTGGTCCTGTAGCAGGAGGTATTATGGGATGCATAATGGTGTTGGTTCTTGCGGTCTATGCCTATCGTCATCAGATCCATCGCAGAAGTCATCAGCATATGTCTCCACTTGCAGCCCAAGGTAAGCTGAACAAATGTTTTGCTTATGGAGTAGAATTACAATGTTTTCTGGTCCTGACTCTTTGAATGTGTGCAAATCTTCTGATAATCTCAAATTGAATTATAAGCATATGTCCTATAGAATATATTTTGTTCACATTGCTCTGGTAATATAGAATAGGCACCACTGCCCTCTGCTGGATAAAGAAATTAAAGTTGCACTGATTTTATTAAGCCTGTCCTGGAATCTTGTAAATATTTATTCCTTCTGCTGATTCTAGAGCATGTTAGATATGCAGTTAGCTTTCCAGGATAGATGTGCATTGCCTTGTGGATCCTTTATCAACACATTTAGTAATTTTTAAGAAGTTCTAAATCCACGTTTTTGCTCCAGTTGTGCAGAAGACAAAATGGCATTTTCTAGGTACATCCTTTTATATAAACACATTATATAATCTCACTGTTTAGCATTTTGCCTTCTTAATAATAAAATTCAAAATAGAGCATATTACTGCTGATTATAATTGTAGCTATTTTCTAGCATTGATCTGTGTAATTCCATGAAAATATCAACTGACATTGTACAAATAATTGGAAAAACAGGAATTATGAAAGCGTTGCCATAAATGGAAGGAAAATGTTTAACCGTGGTCATCACTTTCTAACATTACTAAAAGATCTATTATTTCCCATAGAAGAGAATATATGTAGCTCAGAGTTGAACTGTGGAGTCCTTAGTACTCTCTGAGCTTGGTTATTGTACTGATTACGCACTGGTTGTTGCACCTGATTGTGCACTGATATTGTTACCTAGTTGGGTAACAAATATCTGCAAGCAACTAGGCTCAGAATATCAGGGATCCCGGAGCCGTTTTTATTTCTTTACTTATTTTTTTTATTAAATTTATATGCTGCCCATCTCATAGTTACAGCGACTTTGGATGGCTATTACTTCACAGAATTTTATAAATATTGCTGAGTCATACATATTTTACACTTAAATAGTACCCACATATTGCTTGGCTTAAAAGAGAAGGGAAAGGTAGGGAAGCTAACAATTTTATGCCATAACCTCAACCATAATTGCTATATGGCAATGATGGCGAACCTTTTAGAGACCGAGTGCCCAAACTGCAACCCAAAACCCACTTATGCATCGTCGGGTGCCGGGTGGGTGTGGCCCATTGGGTGGGCATGGCCCATTGGTGGGCGTGGCTGCGGTGGTAACAGCAGACTGGGTGAGACTAAAAAGTTCAATCAATCAATTCCAACTTTGCAAGATCTTTTTTTTTTCCGCGAGAAATTGAAATTGACTGATTGATTGAACCTTATTTTTTGTACACAGCAGTGGAGGCCTAAAGCGAAATGGTTTTATAAAACCCAGCTGAAGGCCTAGGACTGGGGCGACAGTGCGCGTGCCCACAGAAAGGGCTCTGAGTGCTGCCTCTGGCACCCGTGCCATAGTTCGCCACCACTGCTATATGGTTTCCAGGCCTCTGCTACTTTGTCCTTCAAAAAGGGGTAACCCAAGGCCATTTTCAAAACATTGCACTCTTACAGGCTAATGCAACTTCTCTCTCTTAATAGTTGCATTTTTCTGTTTGTAATGGTGTGTAGAAATGTCAGTCCGCATGTCCAACCTGGAGAATGAGAGAGATGAAAGGGATGAGGACAGTCATGAAGACAGAGGAATCAGTGAGTATTTAGCAATCCCATTCTGGTTGGAGTTGGGCAGGAAAACACGGGGATAGGCTGCATGTGGGGGGGTTTTTCTCCCTGCAGTCTTTCCTTCTATAGATGTGTAGCATTATTCACCTCTGTAATCATTTCAAGAGGGCAAAGTGCTTTACAGTTTTGGCCCTGTCAGTCTGGCAGGAGTTCTGAAGAAAGGCTGTATATTGCTGCCTTTCCACAGACTGAACATAACTGTAAACAAATATTGACTTGCTCACACCCAATTCACAGAGATTTTAGCTCTGTGATTTATGATCAGGGCTTTATCCTTTGGTCCATTATTTATCTCCACCACTTGCTATCTTTCTGTTTTCTTTTGAAGACCAAATATGCACCTGATTGGATATTTACGAGACCGCCTTCTGCCACAGATTCCCTCCCACAGACCGGTACGCTCCCACAGAGCGGGCCTCCTCAGGGTGCCGTCGGCCAGGCAGTGTCGGCTGGCGACCCCCAGGGGGAGGGCCTTCTCTGTGGGTGCCCCCACCCTCTGGAACGAGCTACCCCCCGAGATCCGGACGATTCCGGATCTCCTAACC